>NC_048300.1:1389830-1414899 GCF_013100865.1 Trachemys scripta elegans | reverse complement strand
AGAGAAAGACAATTTAAAACAGCTCAAAGATCTCCACAAACAAACAAACAAACAAAAACCACCTGATTCCAGCCTAGAAATTCAGCACAGAGAAGTAATTGCATCTGCTGCTGACCATGAGGTTTGAATGGACCAGAAAGTTAATGAGGTACATAGGATAGGATCCAAATTCCAAAGGGTGCGGGGGGGGGGGGAAGAGGGGATGCATGTGGGAATCTTAAAGAGAAAGGCAGCATTGCCAAGTGATGCTCCTCAGCAAAGGAACAGGACTCAAACACATGGGGGCGATGCACAGACAGGATGTGCAGGAAGCGCTTTTGGTGGCTTCACGCACTGACTTTGCTAAGCGTAATTCATGGGGCCTCCAAAACCGCCATCCCGTGGTGGGACCTCTGGAACTCACTCCCACAGTGGTGACGTCTCTCTGACAGCTATAGGTCCCCCAGAGAGGGAACCCTGGCCCCTGCACCGCTGAAGATGCTGCGTGGCCACCCTCTGCCACCCCCATTACGGGTTTTGTCAGGGGAAGGAGCCATCTAATTTTAGCCCTTCCGAGGCCAAGGGCTGCAACAAAAGCCACTGAGCACCAGCAGCTCTGGTTTGAGACCAGCCGGTTGCTGGGAAGGCTAAATAAGAAGTCGGGGCAGGAGGTGCAAAGTGCTGTGAACAGGATGAATCCCCTGGCTGCGTTTGCAGCGGGATTGGGGAGGTGTGATCAAGAGCTCAGGGGTGATAAATTAACCCCACGGGGACCTGCTGCAGATGGTGATGGTGCAGACTGCAGAGCAATCAGTGCCCTGCTGTGAACAGGCCCAGAGGATCATAGTCCCATCTCCACTCCTGTCACCTCTGCAGTCACTCCCCAGCGGGGGGCAGGTGCCTGAGGCCTGGCGGTTTCCCAGGAGCCACAGGCAGAGACTGTTGTGGCTCTTGGTGGTGCAGCAGGAGCTGGAAAGTGTGAGGCAGCTCCAGCCCCAGCACTGACTGTCCCAGAAGGCAGCCATGTCCCAGTGACCTTAGCGAACTTGGCTAGCAAAGATTTTTGAGTGGCAATTTAAGTACAGGTGCCTTTGGTAAAATGTATGTCCCAGGCCCGAGGGCCTGGTAAGGATATTGACTATGTTCTAGGCAGAGAATACTGCACATCTGCAGGAGTCAGAATACCCTGCTCTTTCCCCACGTTTCGGGTGGGATTGTAATGAAAACTGAATGCCTACCTCCCTTACACGTCTTTGAAAGGCACAGCCTCAGTGCCTAGACCTGGGGTCTTTTCTTGGGCCAAACTCCCATTGATCTGAAATGGGAATTTTGCTTGAGTACCTTGAGGACTGCAAGGTAGAGCCCAAATTTGGTTAAATTATCGTGATACTAACACAAGTCCTTCAGGGAGGAATAAAGCCCTTTGATGCCTGTCATTTGTAGGCCCATGGGAAATATGGTATCCGTTTAGCCAAAGACAGCTGGACTTACTATGATAAATTTATAAAAGCTTTTGTATGTAGAGTATTCTCACAGGAAATCCAAAATTCACAAGTGGGTGAATTAAACAGGATAAACTTGAAACAGCTGGTTGGGGTGGGGATAGGGTGACCAGATAGCAACTGTGGGAAAAAATGGGATGGGGTGGGGGGTAATAGGCCCCTATATAAGAAAAAGTCCCCAAAAATGGGACTGTCCCTTTAAAAACAGGACATCTGGTCACCCTAGGTGGGGGAAACATAAGAGGGAGAAAAGAAAAGTAACAGAACACAACCCGAGGTGAAGGACACCCAGGCACGAGGAAACACAACGGTTATTTTAAGCATTGTAGAATCCGGATTAGTTTTGCAATAGTGTGTAAATCTGTGGATGCACAACTTCAAAAAGAAAATTTCAAAGTCCCCTGTAAGCAGCTTACAAAAACTCCCTTTTTAAGAGCCTTGTTTTTGTTTCTTGGTGATTTGTTTCTGCATGTTCTTCCTTATCTTCAGAGTGTGACAGTTATGAGGTGCTAAAAGGATTAGGAGCCCATGTGCTTCGAAAGCAGCTGACCTTTACTGTTCCTGGAAATGAGAGCTTCCTGGCTAACTTAAAATAAACTTGAAGCAGAAGAACATGGCAAATCATTTGCAAAACACTTGGGGAGAAGATCATAGACTAGCTCCATCTCCCACTGAAAGCTTGCCATTACTTGGGGGAAGGGAGGCAGGGATCATGGAGTGTTATCAGCTAACCAAAAACGCTGTGGTTGGGTCTATGCCTAAAACCAGTACAGCCATACCCCTGACCAACACAGCTATGCCAGGAAAACCCCAGTATAGACACAGCTATTCTGGCAGAAGGTGGCTTCTAACAGCATAGCTAATGTTCAGAGAGATGGTATTCCTACAGCAGCAGAACAACTCCTGCTGTGTCTATGGAACTGATGCAGCGCTTAGTGAAGATGCTACCTACGCCGACGGAAGAGCTTCACCTGTCGGGGTAGTTAATCCACCTCCGCAAGAGGCGGTAGCTGTGCCAATGGGAGAAGCCTTTCCACCGACCGAGCACCGTCTCCAGCAGGGGTTTGGTCGGTATAACTGTAGCTGAGTGATACCACCATAAGTCTATAGCACAGACCAAGCCTACACTGGGGGCCATGCTGCCATAGGCTCTGTTTGTAGATGTAGCCTACAACATTTCAGGAACTGTTGTGTGACCAGGCTACCCAATAACTTTGATTTTTATCCTGAAAAAACATTTCAGACATTAAAAAACGTTCAATCGTTGAAGGATAAAATTCGAGTCCCAGCTGTACATATTTTAGTCAATAACCTGGAATAGTGTTTAACACACTCATCTCTAATTGCTGTGATACTAGGAATTAAAAACAACTTTTTGCATTGAGGCCAGAGTCTGTTGCCTTTACTCACAATGAGTCAGACTTTACTTAATATTTAACCCCATTAGTTTCACTGAGACTACTCATGGAGTAGTGTCAGCCAGGGTAAAACAATCTGGCCCTTATTTAGGAGGTGCAGCGGGGTTGTAAACATGCACAGCAAACCAGAATTTGCACATGGAAATTGGGTAACTGGACATGCAAATGGGTACTTAAATACCCCGTTATCCATTGACACACTGGGGAAAATGACATTCCTGGGACAGCCCCTTTGGAGTATAGCTGTATGGGTACAAAAAGAAACCTTGTTTTCCTACCAGTGAGGCATTTCTCCTCATAAGCTCTTCTCATCACAACCACAGCCATGTCCGTCACTGGGGAAAGAGATGTATCTTAACACAGGTTAGCTCACAGATTCATCTAGTCTGATTTCCTGTATAACACGGGCTGGAGGACTTCATGCCGTGATTCCGGGGGTGTAGGAAATTGTTCTTCTGGGCTATGTGAAGGGCACACTGTCAAGCCCAAAGACTTGTGACTGAACTAGGTCATATCTTTTAGAAAACCCTCTAATCCTGATTTTGAGATTTCCAACAATGGAGAATCCACCACACTCCTAGCTAAGTTGTTTATGTGCTTAGTTACCCTCACCGATAAAAATGTGGGCCTTCTTTCTTGAGTATAACTAGTAAACAAGCCAAAAAATATGCAGCATAATTTTTTAGATGTTGGTTGCTCAACTTTTCATGGTCGAAGGCCTCTGTAGATTTTGGATTTTTAGAATTAAAGACAAAATGCATTTTTCACTAGGCGGACTCCAATTTCTTGGCTGCCGTCCTTTCAAGTGAGAAGTTTCTGGCTAGCAAGGACTCCTCCTTCTGGAAGAGAAACCAAGTTTTCCTGGCTCCTCATTGGCTGCCATGGTCAGCACTGGGATGAAAAAGGACAAGAAAAAAAGAGGTTTGTTTCAGAACGTGATTTTGGGGGGGATAAACACTTGGAAGTCCCTGGTGCCAAGTGAGTTCAACAGAGACACTCGCCAGAGCAGTGCTGGGTGGCGTAGGCAGAGAGGATGTAGCTCCATACAGGACTAACTCCATTATTAATGCTCACATTTGTGACAGGTTGGATCACAGAAACCCCCTTGGGAGCTGCCACCAGATGTGTAAAGACTACCCCTGCTTCTGTTCTCCCTGCCAGCTCAGGACTCCAGCACCCTGTCTTGCTGAGCCAGCCACTCCCGTCTGGCTCTAACACAGATCCAGGGCCTGAATCACTTGTCCCAAAGCTGCAAGTTTACCTGAAAACAGCTCACAGTAGGGCGCTTGTCTTTAGCACTCAGATGCTCAACTCCCAATGGGGTCTAAACCCAAATAAATCCGTTTTACCCTGCATAAGGCTTATGCAGGGCAAACTCATAAATTGTTCCCCCTCTATAACACTGATAGAGAGATATGCACAGTTGTTTGCTCCCCCAGGTATTAATACATACTCTGAGTGAATTACTAAATAGAAAGTTTTCAGAGTAGCAGCCATGTTAGTCTGTATCCGCAAAAAGAAGAACAGGAGTACTTGTGGCACCTTAGAGACTAACAAATTTATTAGAGCATAAGCTTTCGTGGACTACAGCCCACTTCTTCGGATGTGATTTTATTAAATACAGACAGTAGGATTTAAGTGGTTCAAAGTAGTAACAGACAGAACAAAGTAAGTCACCAAGCAAAATAAAATAAAATGCGCAAATCTATGCCTAATCAAACTGAATACAGATAATTTCCTCACCAGTTTCAGCTCCTTCTTTAGCCAGCTGAAGACAAAATGGAGGGGTCTCCCACAGGTTTAAGTAGACTCTCTCTTGTGGGTGGAGACCCCCCTCCTCCCTCCTATGCAAAGCCCAGCTCCAAGATGGAGTTTTGGAGTCACCTGGGCAAGTCACATGCCCCTGCATGACTCAGTCTTTGCAGGCCGACGCCATTGTCCACATGGTATCTTGCATGTCTCCAGGAAGACTTCTCATGTGGATTGGAGCATTCCAAGATGCATTGTTCCCCAAGTGTTTCCTGATCAGGTACTTAACCTGGCGAATTCCTTCCTAAAGAAGCTGACCAAATGCCTCACAGAGCTTACTTAGAAACCAAGCCAGCATACAGCCCATATTCTTAACCTCGAGTAGAAGATGATATATATGTACAAATAGGATGAATAGATCCAGTAGACCATAACCCTTACGGAGATATGTTACATGGCACAGGCAGCACAAAACATATTCCAGTTATGTCATCCATACATTTATAGGCACCCCCTCCCCATAAAGCCTTATGGGGTACGCTGTCACAACGTTCATCTCTCCTCAAATTAAAAGTCATGCTATTGTATAACTAATTGAATCAGCCTCTCTCTCAGCACGAGAGTTCGGATCCCTTCCTCCACTGGGCCTTAGAACCCAGTTCCCAGGGGCTGCCTGCCTGCCCACTGGGGCGGAGATTGAGGCTTATATTGGGGGACCGCCAGGCAGGCCCCTCTCTTTTGCTCTGGTTTGTTGCCTGGGGGAGGTTAAGCTCTGCCCTTCTGCTGGGCCTTCTGCTGACTAGGAGTCTGGACATGGTGGGGCAGCAGGCATAATTCTCCCTCCGCTACAGCTCAGAATGGCCACTTAGCAGGGCCTATGGGCTTCGCCCTCTGAGCAAACCACTCCTGCCTCTGGGCCATTATGTCCTGGAGCAGCATTGGCAGGCAGCCAGTGACCCCTTAAGAGATGTTTACAACCCCTCTGGCACTGCGCTGGGAACCAGGGTGGCCAGTGTCACCCCCCACCCCCGAGAGGAGAACGGATGGCTTTGCAGCTCAGCATGGCCATGGACCACATAGGAGGAAGTGGAGCAGCTGCTTGTCGAAGGCCCTGGGATGTTCATTTCAAAACCTGATTACACGGGGCAGATGCTGAAGAAGACCCAAACCATGAGCCGGCTTCGGGGTTTCTCCCAACCCATCTGCAGAAAGAATGAGAGATCCATCTCGTTAGACATCAATGGCAAGGGCCATTGGGACGCCCCAGCCATACCGGAGGCAAGGCCTGTTCGAGCCAAGAATGGGGCTCCCTGAGAAGTTATAGGATTGGGCTCCCCACCACAAGCCTTCTGCCCATGTGTCCTGACTTGCTCACACGGCTCTCCCATGCCAGACGGAAGAGGGGCATCCCATGTGTGCAAGTAGGGAGAGGGCCAGACTAGAGCTGAGCCAAGAACTGATTGTACGATTCAGGGGCTAAACCGGAAGGAAAACGTGGCCTATTTTGTCAGTCTCTTGCCAAAATAAAAAACCAAAACCAGAATTTTGTTTCAGATCAAGGAACACCCAAAATGAAACAAAATGAAAAAAATATATATTTTTTTCCAGTTGGTTTGTTTGATTTTCAGGGTGTTTTTAATCAAAACCAAAATTGTGTTTGTTTTTCCATTTTATTTTGGGGCATTTTCCACCCTTTTAAAAACTAACTCTAGCGACGCTTCAAAACAAAAAAACATTTTGTTCCAAAATAGTCAAAACAACCGTTTCCAATTTTGGGATGGAAAAAAACTCAATATTTTTCCTGGCCAAAATGAATGGCTGAGTTCAAGCAGAATTGACAAATTGCTGGTGTCCAGCAAAATGCATTTTTCTTTTGGCAAATTTACTATTTGCTGAAAAAAATCCACCTGGAACGGAGAGTCTGGGCTTGTTCAAGGAGCGTTCCTGTAAAGCGGAGGTGGCGGGGTCCATTGGTGGCTACAGCACGAGCCCAGCGAGCCAAAGCTTTCCCTCAGAGCCCGGGAGCGAGGAGACGGTACCACCCCAGCACACAGCACAGGGATGGGATCTGCAGTGAGCACTGCACTGGTTCTCCGCCCGTCCCAGCCGGATGAAGCCTCCAGGGTCTCCCTGCAGGTGCACGTCTGGGGTTAGGAATGAGGGCCTGTCGCTGAGCTGAGTCTCCTTTAAGGTTGCCAGCTTTGGTTGGATGAATTCCTGGAGGTTTCATCACATGACATTATCTTTAATTAAAGATTGAGCTTTAATTCCTGGAGACTCCAGGACAATCCTGGAGGCTTGGCAACCCTATCTCCCGGGTACCACCACCCCGCCTAGTGCTGGCTTAATCACCAAACAGTTGGAAACAATCCTCAAGTCCCAAAGTCAAGTCCATCCCCACAACACAAAAGCTCACATGCAGCCAGTCCTGGGCCTCCTCTTCCAGCCCAGCCTGCTCTTCACTGAGCAGCTGCCCCAGCCCTTTCCAGCTGGAGCTCAGCTTCTCCCGCTCGCTCTCTCTGCCTCAGAGCGGCCAGCTGGGGAGCCCCCTCTGCCGCTCTCCTGGCCTCCCCTAATTACTCAGGAGCCGCCTGTGTTCTGCAGCCTCTGCCGCAGCCACACCACTAGCAGCGCCCTCACCTCCCTGGGTTGGGAGAGGTCAGTGGGTAGCCAGCCTTCCCCCACTGCTGTCCCCCCGGTAGAAGGCCCAAGTGTCTTCCCTGAAGCCCAGCTGGGAGCAGAGGATCAGTCACAGGTGCACTGCACCCCCCACTTACAGGGACAGTCACCCCTTGACAAGGACTAAAGGTTCCCATTTCTCTGCAATGTGGAGTCCCACCCGCCTGGCCCTGAGGAAGGCCTGTGCCCCATTCCAGTCACTAGGCCGAGTCAGGTAATGGCAGCAACAGCAGTTGTCAGACTAGCAGGGATCACTAGGATTGTTTCATTGGCTGGATGCAGGTTCGGTTGAACAAAGGGAACTTTGTTAAACGCTGTGCTCAGCGCTGTCCTCGTAGGTGAGTTTGCTCCAGCCTGATTCCCCGCAGTCCCTGTTTTCTTGGTGTCCCAGCAGGAAACATGGGCCGGCTGACTCTAGCTCTACTAATCATGATGCAATAACTGTCGGGTCTGAGCTCCTTCATAACACAGGCCAGAGAATGTCACCCGGTAATTCCTCAGTGAAAGGAACTTGTTCTCCCTCCAAGGTAACAGTAAGTGAACCACTATTGAGCCAATGACTTGGGCTTGAATAGAGAGTGTATCTTGGAGAAGCACATCCACTAGGACTCAAACAGGGTCTTTACCAGGGGCTGCACTCAACTGATGCAGGCAATCCTCTCAAAGAGCCAGTGACAAGTAACCTTTCCTGGGGCTCACTCAGGTAGCCTGCTGCCTCTTGCCATCAGCAAGTCTTGCTGTGCACGTGAGAATCGGAGGACTCTCAATGCACTAAAGAAAGATCGCCCAGGTCTAAAAATTGCAGACACAAAGAAACCCCAGACGTGCCTCATATTTCTTACCCAAGTCATCGGTCCTCATCCCTTATGGATGCAGCATTATGCTGACAAGAGATTTCTTGTTTAAATTCGAAGCAGACAAGGTCCCGGTGAGAACTGTTTACCAGAAGGGATTTTTCAGGGGAAATGTATTTCACAGTGACAGCAAAACACCATCACACTCCCTATCAACTTCATTCAACCAGGAGCATTGCTGTAAGCCAGTGCAGTTCTTTTGCTCATCATATGCAGAAATAATCTGTCCCAGGAACAAAGTACATAGTTTCCTCTTCCTTTTCTTCTACAGCTTATGTCATTACAGTCCCAGTTAAGCTTATTAGACGAACTATGAATTCCAGAATAGTAATAGGGGCCAAATTCTGCTCTCAGCTGCAGCATTGTAAATCCAGAGTGACTCTGTTGGTGACTGAATTACTGAAGGTTAAACCATGTTATGTAGTTGAGCTCAGACTTTGGTTGACAAAGGCAAAAAGGGGCTAACACTGGCCTCTTCTTATTAATGCTTCTGAGGATGAAGGGGCGGTATGCAATGAGGGAAGTCCATTGTGAAGCTGGAGCCAGGCACAGCATTCTCACTGTGGGACATGCTGGCCGTTAAGCTCTTGCAGTGCTGAACAATTTGTTGTGTTACTTGGAAAGAAAAGATGTGATAAAAATCAAACCTTTTTAAAATAATTATTTTTAGGAAAAAAAAAAAGAGAGGCCCTCGAGGCTGTGCTTGGAGATGGGTCAAGGTTTAATAGTATTAATTATTACAGTAGCACCGAGAGGCCCCGATCAAGATGGTGGGACTATTGCGCAAGGCACTGTACATACACAAAGTTAGAGGACAGTACCTGGTCCAACGCGCTTATACACAAGACAGGACAGGACAGGAGTAGGAAATAGCATTAATCCCACTTCACAGATAGGGCAGAGACGCAGGCAGCCTGACTTGCCCAAGGTCACACATGAAATCTGTGGCCAAGGGAGGACTAGAACTCATATCTTCTGAGTCCCAGAGTAGAGTCTGAACAAAACCACCCTCCTTCTTCCCCAGCAAGGGATCCCTACAGGGAGCTAGCTCTGGTTAGATTGGGAGCTTCATTTTATTGCATCCAGAATGCATCTAGCAGAAGGGACGATGCTGCTGAAGGTCCCTCATGTATGTTTTCTGCATATGTGTGTGTGTGCGCGCATGTCACTGCCTCTCTCATGCAGGGGTTCTAGAAAAGATTCACAGCTTCCTGCCTTCGCTGTGCAGGGGGGTGGCCATGAGACCGTCCCATGATTACCGAAGGAGGTGGTGGAATCTCCATCACTGGAGATTTTTAAGAGCAGGTTGGACAAATCCCTGTCAGGGATGGACTATAATACTAAGTCCTGCCCCAGCGCAGGCACGGACTAGGTGACCTCTTGAAGTCCTTTCCAGCCTCCCATGGCAGGAGCAGTGCGTTTGCTTTGCCTGTGTGACTCTGGGGTTTGGGTGGGTTTATCGAGGGACGGTTCAGCTGCAGGAGAAAGTTATACCTTCTGTTGTGCAAGCGCTGGAGTTTGTCATTGTGAGCCAGTGGCTGTCTCACCAGCTCCATGACATGCCCCAGACCAACGCAGGCCCTTGCAGCAGGGCAGGGTTATTGTTCAAACATAAGAGCTCTCAGGTAACATGAAAACAAAGATTCCCCTTGACCAATGCGGGCTGAAGCCCAAGAGGCTTTTTCCATTGCCTCCCTTAACTCGGTGCAACCATTCTCAACCCTCCCCTGCCCCAGGCAGCCATGTCCTTCCCTTAAACCCCTGCTGAGCCCCCTGACAGGCAGCTAGCCCGTAACCCTTTCCTGACTGCTTCACCTGTCAAAGCAAACATCCTAGTCTTTCAGAGCTGAGTCCCAGACGAACCCGGCTACCCCTCTGATGGCTTAATGCAACATGCATTAAGCCATCATGAAGAATTCAAATAGCTTTCAGGGTTTAAGTTTTATATTTGATTTTTGCCATTTCAGTGGGATTTCTGCAAACTAAGCGTTTAAAGCACCTGTTAAAACGGAACTCTGTAACCCGACCTTAATCCTGGGACACCATAATAACAATAATTGTCAGTCAAGTAAGAAGCTTCTTATGGGAGGGAGAGAAATTCAGCTCTTTACGGTTTTATCTGCCAGTGTTTGCTATAAGTTTTGATTACAGCTCAAAGACAAGACTGAATTTTTTCAGAGGGTTTGGCACAGCAGAGAACCTCAAAACGTATTTAGGTGCCCAATTCCCCTGGGTTGCCATAGGAGCTAGGCACCTCAATACCTTCGAGGATCTGGGCCCAAGCTTTTTCAAGAAGTTTTCAACTTTGTCACACTAGTTTATATATATTTATATAAAGACCCAGGCTTTGGATTTGACAGATTCACTGGCTTTCTCACATTGAAAGCCTTGTGTAGCTCTAATTGTATGTTTCGTTTGGTTGATGTCAATTATATTTACCCCTTCTCATCTTGACCATGTCTTCCCCAGTGTTATTCGCCAAGGCACAGCTATCTAATTTTTCCAGCTGGGCCCAATGTTCCCAAAGTGCCTGAAGTTGTTGAGCTGCTAATGGCTTCCTCTGAACAGCTACAGCAATAGCATTGCTGCCTATCACTGCCTGGCTGGCATCTCCCTGCAGGGAAGCGGAAATGCGGAAATGCAGCTTTCTGGAGGATTTTAGAGGGAGAGCAAAGCGAGGCACCTGATGAAAAGTGACTATGGGGAGGGTTCTGCACAGTAGAAGCTACTGCCTTTTTGCAGTCCCAGGGACACCTTTTCTCAGCCCTTACAGGGGAAGAACTCAAGTGAAGCCAGTGGGAGTCTGGCTGAGTGGCGCATGCAGGATTTAGCTGTCAATTTCTATTAAAGGGTCATACCATGGCCTCATTTTCAAAACAGTTTTTCCCTGCTGCTGATTGGAAATAAGAAACTGAAATCACTCTCCTTACCTGACTGATTCCCTTTCCCAGCACATGTACACTGAAGTGTTACTCTCGAGTGCTCGGGCATACTTTAATTTGCAGCTATTTATTATACGATACAGCAGTTGCATCTGATTAAAAAAAAAATCAATGCAGAATGTAAGAGCTTGTCCACACGACAAGTTACTGCCTGGCAGATCTGTACTCTGAGCTCAGAACCACACTGTTCACACGGGCGTGTAGTTTGGAAAGAGCCCACACATAGCAAGTTTAATAAGTCCAGCTAAAGTGACTCCACCCAGATCACTAGGCTCAAAATACAACCTATGTTTTTCTTAGGATGCGTCTACATGGTTGTGCAGCAAGCCAGGGTGTGAATGTGCAGCGCCCCAGCTTGACCCACAGTAACGGCGTCCTAGAAGTAAGCAGTACTCCCTAGCAGTGAGCCAAGCCGCACTGCGGGACTTTCGCTGCAGTGTAGCAGTGGCCATGTGGTGAGTTATTGTGCAGCAATCTGGTGTGCCGCACGGTAACTTGCCATGTAGACACGCCCTCAGGAAAGCACAGGCCCTATTTGGCCCTCGTGATCTGGATCGTGTCAGTTTAGCTGGAGCAATTAAACTCGATACGTGTGCACTCTTCCCCAGCCGACAGGCCCCGAGGAAGAGTGCGGTTCTGAGCTGCGTACAGCGCCTCAGAACACAGAGTCTGCACTGCTGCAAGTGGGAGTCAGAGAAAATGGCCAAGAATCAAAAGGAGTTGATTAGTGATTGGTTCAGACCAAACCAGCCCCTCTGTGTTCCAGAGTTTAACTCAGCTTCTGGTTTCTCTGTCTCCCCAATTTCCCTGCTAGGGCCTGCTGCCTTCTAACGGCTTCCTTTCCCTTGGCTCCCCAGCAGCCTCTCCTTGGGGCCGACCCAATGCCCATCGAAGTCAATGGGAGTTCCTTGGCCCTCCACATGCATGCTGCTGTTAGCGATATTCCATTACGTGGCAGGACGGGGTCTCTCTGACCGGGAGCTGGCTGCTTGGCCTAGTCCAAGAGTGCATGTTCCAGGGTCAATGGGGTCTCATGGTGCCTTCCTCTTTCCCCGTCTCTGGACTGCAGCGGTGCAAACCCGGAGAGATGGGGTTTGCAAACTGAACTCAGGAGTTTATGGTGCAGGGATTGGAAATGAGCCAGGCCTCTCGGATTCACTGGGAGCTTCAGCTTCAATGAACTTAGTCCTGCACAGGGTACATTCCACAATCAGCCCCTCACTGCTTCCAGATGCCCCCTCCCTAAAACAAGCTCCGCCCCATTTTTACAGCCAATGTCTTTGGGGCTCCCCGATTGCAGGAAAGATGAGGATAAACTGGAGAAAGTCCAACAAAATGATTAAAGGTTTAGACAACCTGATCTGTGAAGAAAGGTTAAAAAAACTAGGCATGTTTAGTCTTGAGGGGGACCCAATAACAGTCTTCAGGACAGGGGTCAATTATTTTCCAAATCCACTGAAGGACACGAAGTAATGGGCTTAATCTTCAGCAAGGGAGATTTAGGTTAGCTACTAGGAAAACCTCTAACTCTCGGGGCAGTTACGCTCTGGAACCGTCTTCCAAGGGAGGTTGTGGAATCCCCGTCACTAGAGGTTTTTAAGAATCAGTTGGACAAACCCGTCAGGGCGGGTCTGGAGTTACTTGGCCCTGCCTCAGCACAGGGGCTGGACTAGCTGAGCTCTCGTGGTCCCCTTCAGCCTGATATTTCTCTGATTCAGTTATAGAAGAGGTAGTAACGCATTAGACACCTCCCTGCAGTTTGATACGACGCCCCATAACCAATGCATTCGACATGAATATGTCTTGAATGTCCACCCCTGCGCTGACCTTCATCAGACCCGAAGGATTCTGTGGCCCTGGAGACCCTGGCTGAGGTGGCGCTCCGGATGGGGACAGCCCCTGCATGGACCATGGAGGGGAAAGGAGCAGATCGCTGCATTTTCCCGGGTGTGAATACTGGCTTTGGTTGTGCTTGATTCAGGTTCCAGGCTGAGGTTTGACACTTGTGGAGCTGGCTTGTCAAGGAGAAGGGGTGCTGGTGAAGCCAGATCTTGGGGGTATCTCCTGGTTGCATCCCCACCAAATGGCTGCGGACCAATTGGACCAGCTCTACCTAGCCCTGAGGCTGGAGACAATAGCTGGACCCCACCAGGGAGATGGGAACCGGGCTGAATGGTCTAGTGGCTGCAGGTCCTGCATGGTGGACATTCCCCTATGCCTATTCTCTATGGCGCTAAGCCTCCTCCCTACCCTGTGTCCTTGCAGCAGGCGAAGCCCAGGGTGCCCTGACGCAAAGCTTCCTAGATCACAAGCTACCAGGAAACTCCAGAAGAGCCAGGTGAGGCTGCAGCTGCAGGGACCACACATGGAACTGTGGCAGAAGTGCTGAGAGTGCAGTGTCCAGCAGAGCACCCTGCATGCTGAGCTACCAACGTGCCCCGGCGGACAGGGTATCGGTAACCCTTGCCATATATTTTATAAGATGGCTCCTTCCCTTGTGTGCCTGATAAACAGCCTAGAGGGCAAGAGCTAGGCTTTAGGCTGGGAGCACCAAAGGAGCCAAGGGAGTTAGGAACTCAAGCTCCCCTAAGATCATTTGAAAAAATCAGTCTCATTGTATCTCACCATTCCTCCACCCACGACTTAGCACAGCTGTCTCTGTCTTTGAACAGGGGCGATCACTGCACTCACTCAGCTATGTCACACTGACCCAGATGAGAGTTGATTAGAGAAAAAAAAATGCAAAAATGTGTCGGTGCAGAGGCCATGCTGGTATTGTTGTGAAGGATGGTTACGTGTAAAAACCCATCCTGAAGGAATTACCCATCTCTCTTGGAACAAAAGCACAAACAATGGAGAAAATGAGAAGTGGTGGAACTCTGAGTTCGCAGGAGGCAATGAAAGCTGACAGATATAAATACACGTTACTAACCCATAGCATAGCTAATGGTACATTTAGAAGGACACATCCATTAAAAGTACCTGGTACATTCAGTACTTTGGTAGAAACCTGATGAGCATTATAAACAGACTGTATCTGTGCTGTGCTGGCATAGAATCTGGGAAGAAACTTTTGTGAACGTTGGAGTAAAGAAACTGGATGAATAAATGAATCTACATTTCAAATGGTGCATGGCTCGAATTAGCTCCAATATTTATCCAAAACTTACGATACTGAGCCAGATTTACCTCTTTGCTCTGGAAAACGAGCAACGCTATCCAGTAATATTTCCTGCTTTTAGTCACATTGGAACGACTGTGATCATCAATCTTCAGACATGTAAAACGTTAAAGCGGATGGTGATCAATTGTTCTCACGGCAACAAGGGAAGGACAAGAAGTAATTGATTTAGTTTGCAGCAAGGGAGATTTAGGTGGCTATTAATTCTAAGGATAGTTAAGCACTAGAACAGGTTACCTCAGGAGATGGGGAATCCCCATCAAAGAACAGGTTAGACAAACAACTCTTAGCAATGGTCCAAGTATACTTAATTCTGCCTCAGTCGGGGAGGGGGGCAGATTGGACTAGATGACCTCTTGAGGTCCCTTCCAGCCATACATTTCTATGATCGTGATAAAAGTTTTTCTCATGATGTGTCAGTATTTCCATTTCAAAATAAAAACAAGCAGTAGTGAGGCTTGCAAACAATAAAAAGGAAAAAACAAGAGTTAATTTGAACCTCTAAGATGAGTTCACTTTGACTTTTGTGCAAAGGTTCAGGACACTTCTTGGTTTATCTGATTCCCCAGGTGTAGACGCTGGCAGAAATATTAATGCAAGCACATAAAGGGACAAAAGATGGTCAATTTAAACAATAAGTTGGCAGTTTTTTCAGCTGCTTCCCTGTCCCCCTGCCATTTTTAGTGGCGTTTCAACCATTTTCCTATTTATTAAATAAAGAAAAAAATTCTCCCTGATGCTGTGTGAAGCTCACGCAAAGCACAGGGGAAACTGACTCACGTGAAATGGACTATGCTCCTCCGCTGGTGGAAATGGAAGGCCCTCCACTGAGTTCTATGGAGACTCACTGATTTACACCAGCTAAGGATCTGGCCTATAGTCTCCCCCCACCCCCTACACACACCCAAATCTCTATCAATTATAGCGATCTTGGGTTTTGCTTGTAGCACTAGCAGATGAGACATTTCGAGACAGACGTGTGGTTTTTAACACGACATAATGGTACATAACACAGCAACACAGATGAGTGGTGCAGATGTCTCTCTGTTTGACAGAGCTCTGCATGCCCCCTTTTCCACTATTAATATCACATCCATGCCTTCGGTGTTCTGCGTTCATTCACCTGCTTCCCAGTCCAGTTATGCACCTGCAGCCACGTTAGCGTCTGCCCAGCGCACTGAAGCCATTACTTCCTCTCCAGTACGAGCGGGGAGAGAAATTCATCCCTGGGGGAACCACCTGTGGCTTAGTTTTAGTAGTCTAGCCGACAATGGGTATTTGGAACCAGAGCATCTAGGGTCAGAGCGTGCCTGGGCGAGGGATGCTGCGGAAAGTGCCCCAGCCAAGAGCTAGCCCCATGTCTCTCTTGCTCGGGGCCAGAGAAACAGTGGGAACAGCTGTCTAGCCCAGTGGTTAGGGCACTCAGCTGGGACGTGGAAGACCCAGGTTCCAGTGCCTACTTATTGGGGTGGCTTCAGCAGGAGAGACAGGGCCCTGCCTTGGCGTAGCCCAGTGGCTTGGGCACTCTCGCGGGAGAACGGCGTCTGATATTCAAATCCTCCCGCTTCATCAGGCACAGGAGGGAAGTGAGCCCAGGGCACCCCCAGAATTTGTCTCCATGGTTTGCACCACCCAGTTCTGTGGAGCCCTCCCTGCTGCAGCCTCCGGCCCCAGTGCTGTGCCCTGCCTTCCAGAGCGGCCCACCCAGGTGCAGTGTCACCCCATCGCCGAGAGGGGACATGGGCTGCTGGAAGCGAGGAGAGCCCACGTATAGGAGCCAGCCCCAGAGCATGGCTGCCCCACTGCCCACTCAGGTTTGGCCCCTCGGTGGGGCCAGGGGGGCAGCAGGGCCAAAGCTGAGTGAGAGGTTTTGCAAGGGGGTGCCTGCGGGTCACAGTGCTACTCACTGAATTTTGGCCCCGTAGCCCCATCGGTCCTGGTGGAGGGCTGGCAGGGCTAAACCTGAGTGGCATGGGGGTGGTTGGCACCATTTCTCCTCGCCGCTGCCACTGGGCCATGTGTACCATGCGTACGGCTGCAGGGACCGCTGGACTGAATCCAAGTCTCCCCGCTCCCGGCACATGCTCAGTGGCGAACTTCAGCACCGAGAGAGTCTGATGGTGCAAAAGTCGGCCCCGGGCGTTGGGCATCTACAGGGGAGGTGGCGACAGCTCAGCAGGGGCTTTGAGGATCTCAGGGGCACCTAACATGTTAGACTTGGGCAGATAGGGTTCGATCCGCAAAGGGACTCAGGCCCCTGAGGTACTGCAGCCCTTGGGAGGGTGCGGTTTCCTTCCCCCTTTGTGCTCCTGGCCCCCTACTCTGGCCAGCGGGTACAGCGGAGGCATGGCAAGGCTCCGCCCCCTCCTCGCCCATTGGCTCATGAGGGGAGAGTATGTGGAGAGCAGGGGCGCTCCACCCCAGACCCAGAACAGAGCTGGGTTGTACTAGGCTGAGCAGCAGAGGGGGGATCAGCAGAGCAAAGATAAGGGCAAGACTAGGTGCAGTGGCCGTCCTAGCACTGGCCCTGCAGAGCAGTTTTGAACTTTTGTTCCAGAAGGGCTGGATTCAATATCTCCCACATTTCCCATTGCTCCTCTGTCACCAGCCTGCTGGCTTTGACTCCGCTGACAGGGGAGTGAGCCCTTCCCAGGCTGTTCTCCTATGGGAGAGCCCGGGTCATGCTCTTGTGTCTGATTTGTGTTCTCATTTCAGATGAGGGCTTGAGTTTGCTTTGGGCAATTGCTCTTCCAGAGCAGCTCCTGCTCGGTTATTTGTGTCGTGGTGAATATATGTAAAATGCTCATGCTCCACATTGCTAATAGTAAAAACACTGCTGAACCTCGGCTCTACCTCTACGTCTGTCTCATTGTATGCTAAGCAGTTGCTAAATAAAGAAACATAAGCAGAAGGGGAAATAAGTCCTGCTTTCAAGTGAGATTTTCATAAGCTGATCCATCACTTGAAATGGAGACTTGCTTTCCTTTCATGTCTCACCTTTCTCCCCAAGGAGCGGGATTCTTGTGATCTTAAATAAATAAATAAAAACCCACAGGATAACCTGTTAAAAGATAGTGCAGAAAGAGCTCCTTTGTAGTAGACACTGAAACTGTTCAAAA
The DNA here is from genome assembly GCF_013100865.1 of Trachemys scripta elegans. Taxonomy (NCBI): domain Eukaryota; kingdom Metazoa; phylum Chordata; order Testudines; family Emydidae; genus Trachemys; species Trachemys scripta. The sequence goes on along the minus strand of NC_048300.1, from coordinate 1,397,476 downwards.
CAAGAGATCCTGGGCTGCTTCTACTCTGTGATTGACTTCAGGATGATTATCATCATGTGTATGTCAGGCGCATCTGTCATGGCGCAGGACTCCATTGCGCTAGGCACTGTACAAACACAGAATAAAGACAGCCCCTTCCCCAAAGCACTTACAGTCTAAGGATACCATTGGGCCTGCCCAGGGTTGGAACTTTATATGGAGTGGACACACCCAGCTGGTTTGATGTTGCCTGACCCATTTTCTTTTTAAGTGCAAAGAGAGGAAGAGTAGAAGCGGGGAAGGTTATGCAGGAATCATCTATATTTGTGTGCGGAGAGCAAAGCTGAAGTGGCCCTCCCCTCCCCCCCCAATATTCAGGAGACATGGTGGTAGTTCCTGGGCTCACGGCCAGGGCAGTAGGGAATTAGGAAGCATGGCTCCTTCTCATCTACTTGTCTATGCCGAGTGGCCACACAAGGGCCATCACATGCTGGTTTTAACTTCCAACATCCCTGGAATGCAGGTCAGTTTCACTAGACCCGATGGGTACCCTAAAAAGGTCCTTGACTGACTGACAAAACAGGGAAATAAAGGGTACCTCATAGAGCCAGGTTGACTGCTGCGGTGAATGGATGCATTGACTTCACCCAGGAGGTTGGCTGATGTACTGCATTAAGTATTAGCATGGCATAGGAAACAACCCCCATTATCAAGTTCCGAGGGTACTTTTAAGCAGCTCTGACAATGTCCTGACTTTGGATTCCATGTGATTTTCATTTTAGAACTTGCTCAAGTAAATAATAGGGACTCCGCAATGTATGTTCTCGTTGTAAATGAAAATCTGCTTTCTAAATAACCAATCAAGCAGCACACTGTAGCCTGAAGCAGCATTTTAATAGAAGAACTTCATGCACCTATTATTAAACATCAGTTCCTCCCAGTCTCATGCTGCTCCCATTAATAGACGTCAGTGATACACAGCCATGCTGACAAATGTCATTTTTCACCAAACTGAGAAAATGAGGAAAATTTGTGATAGACATTGGGCTGCTTTATAAAGCCCATGAATCATGATTTACAAAAAAAAAAAAAAAAAAAAAAAGTCGTATCACTGAGTTCCTTATATTATAGGCCAGTGAGTTTTCTAGGCATGTATCAATGCATCTGGAGCCACATCTCCAGCCTGATAATTAAGGAAGACAGGAACTACAGTGATAATGTAGTGTTCTCCAGAACGAGGAGATAACTACACACTAGGAAGTGGAGTAGTGCTTTTTTTTAGATTAGACACTGGTTGACTCCATTAACATACCACTACATTCAGCCCTTTGCTCAGGTGGGCGGCTTTATTTATAACAACGAGAAGATAAAAGCAGAGATGATTCTTAAGGACATAGGAAGCTAGGGGCTAGCACTAGTGATCCAAGTGTGGGGTCATTTGAGTGATGGCTCCTGAGTAACAGACCCCCACAGAAAACTGGTTTCCTTCTGCTGCTTTGTCCTGTTAGGCTGAGAGGCCAGTGACTGGATAACTCCCAGCCCTCACGGAGATGGATGACTCAAGTATTTAAGAAGAGGCCTGACTATGCCACCTGCCCTTGGGTGGCCCAGAGCAGTAGTCAATGGGAATTGTTTGCATGCACTCCGGGGCAGTCGTGTGTTAGGAGTCATACACTGAATGGTGGAGGCAGTAGCTGAATGGCAGTGCAAGTTATTCTGATTTCCCCCTCTCAGCAATAGCTGGCCTCCTTCTCTACGGAGGCAGGGGCATTTGAAGCGAAAGCATTGCATTCCGATGCAGGAGATCTAGGTTCAGTTCCCAGTGCGACTCCTGGCAGGTCACATGGGGCTTGATGAAAAGCCATCAGACCGGGTTGGAGCACTGCAAGGGGCCCTGGAGCAGCCGGTGCTTAGTGCACGGCTGGGAACATGCGTTTGCTAGTGATTGTGAGGGGCTCAGCTCCAGGCCGAGGGGGACCCACCCAGGGGAATCTAACAGGTGAGTTTGCTGGAGCTGGCATCTCTGGGACATTTCTCTCACGTGCCATGGGCCGGCAGCCTCTCACAAGATGCTTTGTTTAGCTGCACGTAGTCCCTGGGGGTTGAGCTTTGATAGGAAAGGAGAGCTTTGGGCATACAGGATAGCGAGGCAAAGCATGGCCGTGCCTCTCAGAGACTCAGGCCAGGCCGGGCAGTGTGTCCTGCAAACCAAAGGGGACCATGCCATTAAATGAAAGCCAAGGACCCCGGCCCTCTCTGAAAGGCTAATGGATTTTCTCAGCAGTATTTTTACAGGCTTTATGGAAGATTTACAAATCCAACCCCAGCTGCCAAGGACTTGCCGGCAGCCTAGCTTGCAAGAGACAAGCATATCTGTCTGGATCTCTATCACACCACTAGTCTATGTTTGGGCTCCTGCCGCCTGTATCTGTGTGGTCAGTCTGTGGAGAACAAGGCTCAGCGTACAGGCCCGTTGTGCAGTCGTTTCTGTACTCAACTGCTGGCTGAAGGCAACGGATGGCCAAAGCCCAGAGCATGACACCTGGCCGCACTATCTAGGCTGGGCAGGAAGGAACTTTCTCCCCCAAACCCAGGCGTGGCTGTGCCCCTCCTCTCCAGAGTCTGCTGCAGGCCAAAGCCTGGGCTAGATTTGGAGTGACCCATATACCCTGGATAGCTACCCCAAAGGGTCCATGTAGCTGTGGCTCCGCTGGCCCTGCCTCTACCCCCGTCCCATCCTGCCCCACGTGGGGCTGCTCTGCAGAGGGTCTAACATAGCAACGCGACAGCCCCGAGGCTGCACGGACGGACTTATCCAGGAGGCAGTTTCCCCTCAGGCTCCCTCTTCGCTGCACCAGGGGAGAAAGGGGGGAGGGGGGGAACAGGTGAAATAGAAAACAAATCCTGGATCTGGCCCCTGGGAATAACGGGCTGCCCAAGGGAACCGGCCCCAGTGACTCGCCAGGCCATTTGGGGAAATGTTTTACTGAGCGTTACACTTGACCGATCTGGAGAATTTTTCCCAGGGATCTCAGCTCAGAGAGCACCCGGAGCGGGCCAGCAGACTCCCTTGGTAGCACATAGCTCACACACTGGGCTAAGCGTTTGTGGGTCCCTGTCATTTCACAACATGATGCTGGAAGCTGCCAGAACATCCAGTGAACTAATGGTGCATCTCTAAAGATGGGGGCGAGGTCCTTGGAGGGTTTATTTAGTTGCCTGAGTGACCTGGCTTTATCCAGAGGGAGTTGCTCTCTATTCCCCACCACCACCACCCACGCCGTTTAATAGATCTGCGGAGTGCATTGATTGGAACCCCATGATCTCCACTGTCCTTCACCCACAGCTCAGCACAGCCACTCTCTGCATCAAGACATGCGGTGCTCTTTGCATTCACAGTCTGGCTTGCAGAGAAACAGGAATTACAGGTGCTCTTCCCTCTTTCTTGAGGAAGAGAGAGAGAGAGAAAGATTTCAGTTGCCCTCCCCAGAGAGGGGAAGAGGCTATTTACCAAGACATGCCAAAGCACAAGGAACAAGAACAAGCCTTTACCACCATTCAAGTACCCCAGCATTCAGACACAGCTGCCTGATGCATCAAGTGTTTAAAACGGCCCCCACACACCCTCAGGAACTGTTTGTCTCTGGACCTGGGCTGTTCTGAATGGCCCCAGACGCTGCTTCAATTCATTTGGCCTGCCAGGGTTAAATGAGGGCAATTAAGAACATAAAAACGGCCACACTGGGTCAGACCAATGGCCCATCTAGCCCAGTGTCCTGTCTGCCGACAGTGGCCAGTGCCAGGTGCTTCAGATGGAATGAACAGCACAGGGCAGCTATCGAGTGATCCATCCCCTTCATCCAGTCCCAGCATCTGGCAGTCAGAGGCTAGGGGTGTCCAGAGCATGGGGTTGCAGCCCTGCCCTTCTTGGCTAATAGCCAATGATGGACCTGTTCTCCATGAACTTATCTAATTCTTTTTTGAACCCTGTTATAGTTTTGGCCTTCACAACATGCCCTGGCAAGGAGTTCCACAGGTTGACTGTCTGTTGTGAGAAGTAGTACTTCCTTTTGTTTGTTTTAAACCGGCTCCCTATTAATTTCATTGGGTGACTTCTGGTTCCTGTGTTATGTGAAGGGGTAAATAACACTTCTTTGCTTTCCCCACACCAGTATGATTTTATAGCTCTCTGTCATATCCCCCCTTAGTTGTCTCTTTTCTAAGATGACCAGCCCCAATCTTTGTAACCTCTCCTCAGATGGAAGCTGTTCCATCCCCCTAATCACTTTTGTTGCTCTTCTCTGGACTGTCTCCAATTCTAATGTCTCTCGTTTGAGATGTGTAACCAGAGCTGCAAGCTGTATTCAAGGTGTGGGCATACCAGGGATTTACATAGTGCCACTATGATATTTTGTGTCTTTTCCCTTTCCTCTGCTAGTGGTGGGCTAGTCACAGGGAACCGACTGGGGAAGGAGGCGATCAGGAACTGGAGGGAGCATGCAGTGTCCGTGGAGAATAGTGTCCTCTGCTGTGGATCCAGCTCCAGGGGAGAGAGATGCTAATGGCAATACTGTCACCACCTGGCCCTGCCCTGTTCTCTGGAGAAGCACCAGGCAGTTGTGCTGGGATCCAAGTGCTGTATCCTACATGCTGCTGAGCTCGCTGGCTCGGGGCAGTGACTGGTCATTCTGGTCACTCTCCTTTGGTAGTGGACCCTGCAGTCCACCTAGACCCTGGAACCAGTTCCTCCGCTCTGAGCCCCCAGCTACTTAAACTGGGAAGCAGAGAGCCCACAAGGGTGAATGATCTAACTCCGCAGGGGCCCATGGCAGTTAGCACAAGGAACACAGGCCTTGCCAAGAACCCTCTCTCTCTCTCTCGCACACACACACACACACACACACTCTACAGGAGAGTTAGAGATCTAGGCAAACCACACCATGCCTGGCTGCAGGAGTGCTCCCCACTCCTGAGAGTCCTTGAGTTTTGGTTAGTGTTCATGTGGGGAGGCAAAGCCCCTCTCCCTCCCCCTTCTCCAGCTGTGCCTTTTCTTCTGGTGGTGAACTGGCCCCTGCATACACAACCCCTCCTGCTTATAAACAGTCTTGGTCATGAGCCCCAGTGTGAGGCACAAGACTGGCTGAGTGTCTCACTACTTTCTCTTCATAGTCATTTCACAAATCAATGGTCCCTGTGAGCTGTCTGGGTGACTCTTACTGTGTTGGCTTTCCATTAGGATAGTAACGTCCTCTCTTTTTCCAGCCTTGTTCTACACCATAACCAAGCCACACATATAACAGGGCTAACTGGCTCCAAACACAGGGCACTGTTATGTTCACTCCATACGCAGAGCGGTTAGATAAGAACATTAAAATACTCTTGCAGCGTAACACTGCTTTATTTCGTAGAATTCAGAACAATACACAAGAACCCCAAAACAGAGAGAGACAAAGCAGGCTGCTCCCTAGGCAGCAAGGCATAACTCACTCCACATTACTCTAGGCTGGTTCTTTCCAGACTGACTCTGATCACATGCTTCCCTACAGAGCACCCTAGCCTGCGAGCAAGGACCAGGAAACCTCCCCACACAGTATGACAACTTGCAATTCTGACAGTCGTCAGTATACCACAGGCCCAAGGCATACAGATACAAATGGGGGTTCTAGTCCACAATGCAAATTACCATTGTAAGTGATACTCAGCAAACCAAGTGACACTCATACGCTGACCCAGATGTTCCCCAGACTATCACAGGTACTTTGGCAGAGCCTCCTGCAGAGGAAGTGAGTCTCTCTTTAGAAGGCGGTACGACCAGACAGGAGAGAAGGACTCTCCACAACATCTGATTTACCCATTGTCCTAAAATAAGGTACAACCACCAGGTTGGGGAGGGAGACGAGGACACTGCTTCTGGTCTGAGAGGGTCAGTCTACACAGCCAGCAGCAAGCCTCCATGCCTGGGCCTATTGACTTGGGCTCACGCTATGGCACTGAGAATAGCCCAGGCTTCAGAGCCCAAGCTCCCGCCTGAGCCACAACGCCTACCCAGCTACCTTTAGTGCCGTAGCATGAGCTCCATGAACCCAAGCCCGTCGATCCATCTGGGAGGCTTGCTGCCGCTGGCTGTGTAGACATACCCAGAGAGGCCAGTAGGAGCAGGTAGGAACACCCACAGAGCTACATCTCCATACAGACAATTGCAGCAGTGGAGAACCCGGCTCACGGGATCACCTGAGACCTTGGAGGAATGGCTGCATATTACATTGCCCCATCAGGAATGGGCGCCGGCAGTTTGCCAGATTTGTATGCAGGGAGGGGTATTTGCTACAGACTTGCCCTTGGACACAATCCCACATTTTCACAAGAGCTTGTGACGCAGAGCCAGGGGGAGGAACATCACAAGGACCTGGGTGAGGAGCAGCATGGCTCTATTAGAGGGAGAAACCTTCCACACCCCCACCCAGTGAGGCCGGGCACATGTCGTCTCTTGGCTCAACAGCAGGCCCCGTCTGTTCCTCAGGAGAAGCGCTAAGCGGCCAGAGGCTATTTCTCTGCCTTTAATTAAGTGCTCCTACCACAAAGCACAGGTGTAACATCAAGCGCATGAGTCACCATTGCAGAAATGCTGCACACCCAGTCAACTCAAGCCATTTATTTGGTCACCTAAATTAGCATGTAGAAGCCTGATTTGCATTTACACTAAGCTCTCCCCTGCCCCTCTGGCATCATTCCCTCTTTAAGGCCCTGCTGCATGAACACAGAGGTGTAACAAGATCTTAGTCGGACTCAGAATCAGGCCCCAGGAACACAACTTTTGGGCAAAGATCTTCAAAACGGGAGCCCAAAGTTCAGTTCACATCAGAATCTTGGTGACTGAGCTGAGAGCAGTGCCCTTGGACTCAAGAATGGAACAACACAGATGAAACCATGTTCTGCGGCTAAAACGTAACGTGCCGTCATTTTATTTTGTGTCCTTCATGTTCTGCTCCTCAAGGGTTTTTAAAAATTATTTCAATAGAATTAGTAGGGAATTACATCAAACCACACCGACGGAGCTATACCTGGCCATGCATTCTGCTTGTCTTTAGCTGTCCTTCTGTGACATTTCCTGGCCCCGTTCTTGTTCAAAGAAAGCCTGTCATTAGGTGTCTGAGCATACAGAGCCTCTGCATTATTGTTTGACCCTCAGGTTGTGCCACGTCACAAGATTTCCCCTTTATAGAATCCCTCTCAAATATGTTGAATAAATAAAATCATTATGATTCATGACTCTGCACAACTTATTCTCCATCATTACCACTCGAGGCTAGAAGAAGTGCGCCACTGCAATTGGTTCTGAGTACTGCTGTTCTGGTGCAGTTCAGTACATCAGTGACCTGAGCAGGTCACACACACACACACACTCAGCAGGTAGCTGTTGGTTCGATTTAATGCATCACTGGAAAAAAGTATGATTAAGAACACTTCTAAATATCCAGACAAAGTGAGACAAAAAGAAGAACAGGAGTACTTGTGGCACCTTAGAGACTAACACATTTATTAGAGCATAAGCTTTCGTGGACTACAGCCCACTTCTTATGCATCCGAAGAAGTGGGCTGTAGTCCACGAAAGCTTATGCTCTAATAAATTTGTTAGTCTCTAAGGTGCCACAAGTACTCCTGTTCTT
>NC_048300.1:1041941-1067041 GCF_013100865.1 Trachemys scripta elegans | reverse complement strand
TGAGGTTCTTACCCACGAAAGCTTATGCTCCCAATACTTCTGTTAGTCTTAAAGGTGCCACGGGACCCTCTGTTACTTTTTACAGATTCAGACTAACACGGCTACCCCTCTGATACTAAACTACAAATAGCATTCTAAAAAATCACAGCACATGGGTACCAGTGCATCATTTTGATTAACCAACGCAGTCTGAGTCCTAATAGAAATCAAGGGCCCTATCCTCATCTGGTGAAAATCGGTGTCGCTCCATTGAAGTTCCATAGACAATCGGCATTGCAGTCAGTGGAGTTGACACTGCTTTACACCAGAGAAAGATCTATCCCTCTTGATGAGGAGAGAGTAAATCCAAGGTTGATCATACTTCAAATCCATGGAGACTTGACTCTGAAAGTGAGCGTGGGTGTTCATGTTCCTGTGAGGAGATGATGATATATAGCGTATCACAGTTTTGGCTTGCTGCGGCTGTAAGCTCCTCCTCTGTCTGGGAGAGCCGGCTAGTTAATAGAGAGCAGGATTGAAAGCCTCATCCACGGGTACAGCAAGAATCTCATGATTCTGACACATTGATACAAGGATTTGTTGCAGGCCGACGTGTCCTTGCCCGACACCAGTCAAGCCTTGTTCAGGTCAGAGGCAAAGGAGACAAGGTGCTTGGAGCTGAGGTGTGAATACCAAGGAGATGGATTTCGCTGAGTTGGCTTGGCTGATCCGCATTAACAGTGTAAATGCTTTATAGAGAGGCGGCAGGGTTGGATCAATAGTAAACGCATGGCCCCTGGGTAGAAGGATAGGTTAGGCAGTGGGCTCCTGGTCCACTGCCAATGTCTGGGGTCCAGTTTTCAGGCTAAGTTGGCACACCCAGCTCCACGCTGAGATGTTTCAGTTGCATTTAAATGCCTGAACTGATGTTTCAGGAGCGGGTTTAGGGATCTAAAGGCAGAAGTGAGCTCCCTCATGGACGTGCCCAGAGGCGAAAACTGGGCTCTTTGTGTGATGGGGCAGTGAGCTTTGGATCAGGCTCATAAGGAATCTTGTGTAAGAGAAAGAGGAACAACGGTGCTTCTAGTCTCTTCTTTGTTTTTTTTGAGGGTAAAATATCCAGCCATTCCCTCCCGTTACATGCTCAAGGCTCTCCGTTACCTGAGGATAACAAATTCTGCATCAGTAAATGCAGGTTAAGCCAAAGGTGGGAGAGGAGAACTCCCAAAGCATGCTCTGGGCCAGGTTCTGGGCTTACTGCCATGTGCATTGGCCAAACAAGAATTCGGATTGCATGGTGCAGTGTGAATGCCTCGCACTCTGATTGTCAGACCTCAATTCTCTTTGCTCAGTAAAGGAGATTGAGACCACAGCTGGGTAATCCGTCCAGAATGTAATTAGAGGAAATCCTCTGTTCTTCAGAACCACTTACCAGCATTACGACAATTAATTCTGGGACAAGGATTTCTCATGGAAACAGAGACAGCAGGAACAGCTATATGGACTCTGTTGCTGGGTGACAGTCCAATATTTAATTTCTTCAGATCTCTCCTCCTGGGTATCTGGCCAAACAGCATCTCTTAGAGGTGTTGGGATTGGTCAGTCCAGCCAGCTCTTCAGAGCCGCTCACATCCATTCTTACTCAAAGTAGGCAGGTCAGGCCATTAAACGTAGGCCAGCAGTTCCGGCATTGGAGAGTCAGGGAGAAGATCTGGGGCCTGTTCCCAGCTCTGCCACTGAGATGCCATGTGACCTCAGGTGGAACACTGCCCTCTCTGTCTTGGCTATGTAGATTGCACGCTCTTCAGAGAGCAGTCTGTCTTGCCATTTGTGTATGTATGGCACCTAGCAAAATGGGGTCCTGACTTTGCTGGAACTTCTCTGGCCTGTATTATACAGGAGATAAGACTGGATTATCACCATAGTCCCTTCTGGGCTTGGCATGGATAAATCTATGTAACTCTGCTATTAAGAGAGCATATTTGGTTATTTTTTGGACTGCAGTAGCACTGAGCAGCTCCAGCCCCATTGTGCTAGGCACTGTACAAACATGACAAAAAGATGGTCCCTACCCCATAGAGTTTGCAATCAAAGGAATTCATGGTTCATAAAAGGTTTGAGGGATATTAGTTTTGAGTAGAGTTTTTCAGTTGAAGTCCTGTTAAATAAAATCTATTGCATTAATATAATATATACTCTGGTTCCCTTTTCTGCTGCTTCTGGAGACAGTCTTGGGACTAAAGAGATTCTGGGGGCTACAATCTGTTTTCCAAACACTTGAACGTTTGCTTGTCATAATTACGGCATTTCCCTTTTTATTCACCATGGCATAGCAGCACCCTCAAGACACACGGGGACAGAATGCTTCTGCCAGGCTCTTGTTAGAACTAACAGTCTTAGCTGGTATGACTCAGGGCATTGGTAATGGGACATGGAGGCTTTTCCTGCTACCTTGCAGCTCCCAAGGCAATTGAGTGCAGACAGGTGTCAATGAGCTGTTACCGATGGCTTGTGTGCGATGAGTGTCTAGTGCACAACTGTCTACAGTCTGAAATCCATCATGGCAATGGGCAGTAATTGACCCCTGATGAGCATTAGCAAACCAGAGACCCAGGACTGAGTGGGGCTGCAGGGAATGATCGGTCCTGTCAGCCCAGCAGTGCAGATCAGAATGTAGGCAGGTCACGACTCCCCAGCGCTCCTAGTGCAGATGCCAAGGGGGGTGGTGGTGTCTGACCACAGATTGTTAACACCAGCAAGGAGAAATATGGACAGTGAAAGGAAGAAAGAATCAACCACAAACAGCAAATGCCATTTCCCATCCAGACCCTAGGTCCCTTCTGCCCCCACTGGTGCTGCCTCACTACCTGAGCTCCTTTAGGCACAGGACACATGCACGGTGTGCTGCCATTAAATGTCTGGTTCTACGGGGGACAATGGACAGCACACCATGTGTTCACCTTAAACCTCCAGACTGTCATGGAAAACTAGTAAATTCCCAAGAATCAAAAGTTTGTCTGAAAACAATTGGCCAGCAGAAGCCATTCTTCCAATAGCATTTTATGCCCTGACTACTTTGGCCAGCTCTAGTTTAAAGTTCTGAGCTTCGTAACAATTTTTGATTTCTCTCAGCAAGAAGTTTCTAGCATTGGTTTGTTCCTGTAGAGTGGAGTTTGTGAACCATCTCTGTGAACCCAGATATCTCGAGACCCAAGTTCTGTGAGCTCTGCACAGACAGATGTCTAACTCAGGAGGGCTTCTCAGGAGTGCTGGAGCTCTGCCCACTCTAAGCTCCCTGCAGGATCAGGGTCTGGATCATCATCATCATTCACCTGCTTTGCTGCTATGTCCTGGTTTACAGGTGACTGTCATTTTCAGGGGCACAGTCAGCTGTGAACATTATTTTCCACAGCTCATTAATCCAAAGAGTCTTTATAGGAAGTGCAGGTTATGCCACCACCAGCACTGAAATCACCTGACACCTGCAAACTTTAAACGCAAAAAGCAAATGTGAGAGATTTAATGTTCAAAGTTTCCATCATTGAAGTTTTCATTGATAACACTGCTCTACAGCCAAAACGCTTCTGAAATAAATGTAGCCAAACTTTACTAATTCTGGGTCACTGAGAACGAAAATGATGCTTAAAATTGTTGATTGGCTCTAGTTTTCAAGATATGCTATTGGGTCATGTAAACGTCCGGTGCGGGGGTCGGGCCCTCTCAGGGGCCGTCGGGGGCCAGGCCGGCTCACTACACGGCCTGGATCGGTCTCAGGGTTTCGCCCCTCTGGCAGGGGCTAGGCCAAAGGTACACGGCCTCTGCAATGAGCTCCTGCTCTCCGTCAGGGTCCGGCAGTAACTCAGGCCCGGGCTCCGGTCCTCACTGCCGGAGCTGGGGATTACAAAGTCAGTCAAGCCCCCCCGCGCTAGCTCAGGGCGGGGCAATAAACAATAGTTCGGGCGCTCAGCTCCGTGGATCAGGAGCTGAGCCCTGACAAGCTCAGGACGTCCCAGGCCCTTATTCAGGGGAGGGCAACCCCCAATAGTCCAGGGGGCTCAGAACCTTCCTTCAGGCTGAGCAGTACAGTCAGGGGTTCAGGCCCGGCCCTCAATCAGGGCGAGGCAACAAACAATAGTCCAGGGGGCTCAGAACCTTCCTTCAGGCTGAGCAGTACAGTCAGGGGTTCAGGCCCGGCCCTCAGTCAGGGCGGGGCAACAAACAATAGTCCAGGGGCTCAGGACCTTCCTGCAGGCTGAGCCCCAAGCAGAGTTAGTAGGCCCTGGCCCTCAGTCAGGGCGGGGCAACAAATAATAGTTCAGGGGCTCAGAACCTTCCTGCAGGCTGAGCCCCAAGCAGAGTTAGTAGGCCCTGGCCCTCAGTCAGGGCGGGGCAACAAACAATAGTCCAGGGGCTCAGGACCTTCCTGCAGGCTGAGCCCAGGCAGAGTTAGTAGGCCCTGGCCCTCAGTCAGGGCAGGGCAACAAACAATAGTTCAAGGGGGGTGGGCTCAGGTCTGGGTATCAGGAGCTGAGCACGGACAAACTCGGGACGCCCCAGGCCCTTAGTCAGGGCGGGGCAACAAACAATAGTTCAGGGCAGCAACCAATAGTTCCGTAGCGGTGTCAGAGCGCTGGCTGGAGGGGGAAGCTGCCACCCGTTAAGTGGGGTGGCAGGGGGGACACAGGCCCACCCACTCCACTGTGTCCCAGCCCGGGGCCCTAAGAGCGGCAGTCAGTCTGCCGCTGTGTTGGCGGGGTCCTGACCGCAACACACCAACATTGGTTCGCTCTCTGTTGTAGCTAGACTGGGGTCAGCTACCCCCGGGCTGCTTTCCATTTCCCCCTCCATTTGTACCTGTTCCCCGCTGGGCTCGGCAGCGGGGTCCCACACCATGGGTTCCTCAGTTCGCAGAGGGTCGTCTGGGTCGGGTTGCTCCTCCGGTGGCCAGTCAGGGGGGCGCTCGGGCTCCTCCTCGGGGTACCGTGCTCGGGGCAAGGGTGGCCAGTCTACGTCGGGGTACCTTGCTTGGGGAAGGCTTGGCCAATCCGCGTCGGGGTACCTGGCTCTGGGGAGGTCCGGTCGGCCGGCGTCCAGGTATCTGGCTCTGGGGAGGCTCGGTCCGTCCGCGTCGGGGTACCTGGCTCTGGAAAGGCTCGGTCTAGCCGGAGCTCGCACCGGCACGTCTGGCCTCTCCGGCCGCTGGGCTCTAACTGAGAGCTGGGGCCTGGCTCTTATACTTCCTGTCCCGCCCCTTGACTTCCGGGGGGCGGGAACAGGTGGCGGTGGCTCCGCCCACTTGGGTGCCAATTCAGGCTCCTCTCCCTCAGGGGCCGTCGGGGGCCAGGCCGGCTCACTACAGGTCAGTATATACGACCCTTGACTTGGGAATAGCGGAGGATAAGTGAGTTATAAAGGAAGGGATCTCAATTTAAACCAGAAATGACTAAAATACATCTTTGACTGGATCTATGAATAAATCTATGACTGGGTTTGGACAGTACTTGCTTTTTAGGCAAAACAATGAATGATGCAATCTGAAGCTGGTAGTGCATCATACATGATATGAATTACATCATGTTATTCCTAGAAGTCATGGATGATGCAATCATAACGAAGCTTACATCACTCTGCTGAACAAATTGCCCTATATCAGCTCTAGAAATCATACTGTGTCGTGCCTCTGATTTGTCAGTGTTTGATTTTGCAAAGGGACACATTTCTGTTTAGCCAAAGTGAGAAGAGATGCCTCGTACTTGTGTGAACAGTGCAGATAACTTCTGCTATGTTTGTGCTGAAGTGACTTTTGCATCACAAAAGCGCAGTATAACCACTATGGTTAAGAAAGCCTATCACCTTTATTTTGGCTGCAAAATTGGAGATCAGGACAAGAGGTGGGCCCCACACATATGTTGCAACACTTGTGCAACAAATCTTTGCCAGTGGTTGAACAGGAAAAGGAAATCTATGCCTTTTGCAGTACCAATGATTTGGAGAGAGCCAACAGATCATACCAGCAATTGTTACTTCTGCATGGTACCTCCAGTTGGGAAAGGTGTGTCAAAGAAGAAAAAGTGGACTGTGCATTATCCAAACATTCCATCTGCTATACACCCAGTACCTCACGGAGAAGGACTGCCGATTCCTGATGCACCAGAATCATTCTCACTTGAGTTCGTCGAGGAAGAGGATGAAACTTCTGGTCCTGAACCATCAATGTCACAGGACCCACATTTTCTCCCATCCTCGTCCTCTGAACCACACCTCATAACACAAGGTGAACTGAATGACCTTGTCAGGGATTTGGAACTACCCAAGAGTAAGGCAGAGCTGTTGGGCTCCAGACTACAGCAGTGGAATCTCCTGGCAGGTGATGTTAGGGTTTCCATGTTCCGTGACCGTCAAAAGGATCTTGTCCCATTCTTCATGGAAGGTGATCTTGTAGCCTGCAACAACATCGATGGTGTGACGGCAGCCCTCAACATCGTTCACGATCCAGATGAGTGGAGACTGTTCATTGATTCATCGAAGACGAGTCTTAAGGCTGTTTTACTGCATAATGGCAATGTTTTGCCATCAATTCCAGTTGGTCGTGCAGTCCATATGAAGGAAACCTGTGACAACATGGAACAACTTTTGAGGTGCATAAACTATGACCAACATCAGTGGCAGCTTTGTGGCGATTTGAAGGTTGTTGCTCTCTTGCTTGGTCTGCAGACTGGATACACAAAGTACTGCTGTTTTCTCTGTGAATAGGATAGTCGTGCAAGAGATTCCCACTACATCAAAAAAGATTGGCCACTGCGACAGTCATTGGAGCCTGGGAGGAAAAGTGTTCAGCATCCACCACTTGTTGAATCAAGGAAGATTTTGTTACCACCCTTACATATCAAGCTGGGTCTGATGAAGAACTTTGTCAAGGCCATTGACAAAACACAAGCAGCTTTCAAGTACCTCTGTGGAAAATTTCCAAGGTTAAGTGAAGCTAAGATAAAGGAAGGTGTCTTTGTTGGTCCTCAGATTCGTGAACTTCTTCGAGATGATGCATTTGACCATGCACTGCGTGGCAAAGAAAAGACGGCATGGAAAGCCTTCCAGTTAGTGGCAATCAATTTTCTCGGAAACAACAAGGCAGACAACTACAGGTTGTTGGTGGAAAACCTCCTCAAGGCATAAAAAGCCTTGGTTGCAACATGTCACTAAAGATACATTTTTTGCACTCTCATCTAGATTTTTTTCCACCAAACTGCTGAGCAATGAGCGACGAGCACGGCGAGCGATTTCACCAGGACATTGCAACAATGGAGAAACGCTATCAGGGCAAATGGAGCCCATCAGTGCTTGCAGACTATTGCTGGACAGTGACAAGAGATGCTCCATTTAATGAATACAAGAGACCAGCCAAGAAGCGCCGAGTAGACACTGAATAGGACTAAACTATGTACATAATAGTTTTTTGCCTTTTGTTTCATAATAAATTTTATTTCTATAACCCTTTTGCTGATTTTTAAAGTGTTACATAAACAGGACAGGTGAAATCTTATCATGTAAAGCAACCATAAACACATGAAAAGACCTAGGTTTACAATTTATGATTAAAACTCTATCTACACAATATACATAGACATAAAATGTAAAACCTTAAATATCTTAGAAACAGTAGCCAATCAGTTGTTTTAATTGTCATATTTGAATTCAGCACATCAAAATACATAATAAATAGCACATTTTATCTCTGAAGCAGACGACTTCTCAAAAATTGTAGACCAGTGTAACAGATGACAAATAGATCCAGATCCCACTACCCTCCCTTGACAATAGGTGGCATCTCACTTGGTGAGTAGTTCAGCTGAAATGCAGAGTACAGTACCACTCCTTGTGGGCATGTGTGGCAGAATCCAGAGCAAAGTGAAGGAGTGTATCTGGAAATAGGCCATGCTGTATTTAGGCAGGGTGGGTATTTTTATTTTCATCTATGTCGAGAACTAACCCATTACAGAACTGAAACGATGGAAAATTAAAGAAGAAAGTAGATATATGAAAATAAGCTGCTATTTTAGTGCAGAGAATGACTTACACAGTTCTTGCAGCGTTGTTATTTGTATTGCAGTAGCACCTGGGAGCTCTGCTCATCGGCTAGGACCCCGCTGTGCTAGGTGCTGTACAAACACAGAACAAAGAGCTTGGATATTATAATCTAAGTAAATATTCTTGGCTCTTTGGGGTAGCAGTTGGATCCTGTCATGCATGGACATGTAACTTGCCCAGGTACTCCAAAACTGCATTTTGTAGCTGGACTCTGCATAGGAGAGAGGAGGGGGTCTCCACTCACAAGAGAAAGTCTATTTAAGCCCAGGGGAGACCCCTCCATTTTGTCTTCATCTGGCTAAAGAGAGAGCCTCTCCACCCCCAAAGATATCTGAAAAAAACTGGAACAAAAGTCAGTGACTGCAAGGGGTGTGAGTGATTGCTGGACCCAGACTAAAAGGAGATTAGTCTGTAAAAGGAAGCATTCTGAAACTGGTGAGGGTCTTATCTGTATTGAGTTTCTTACTGTATTAGACATAGACTTGCGTGTTCTATTTTATTTTACTTGGTAGTTCACTTTGTTCTGTCTGTTACTACTTGGAACCACTTAAATCCTACTTTCTGTATTTAATAAAATCACTTTTTTCTTATTAATTAACTCAGAGTATGTGTTTGCCCCCCCCAGGTATTAACAGCTGTGCATATCTCTCTATCAGTGTTGTAAAGGGCAAACAATTTATAAGCTTTATACAGGGTAAAACAAATTTATTTGGGTTTAGACCCCACTGGTAGTTGGGCATCTGAGTGTTAAAGATAAGAACACTTCTGTAAGCTGCTTTCAGTCAAGCCTACAGCTGTTAGGGAACGTGGTTCAAACCTGGGTCTGGGTTTGCAGCAGGCTAGCAAGTCTGGCCCAAACTAGGCAGGGCACTAAAATCCTAAGCTGACAGGGCAGGAAGGCAGGGGCAAAAGTAGTCTTGGCACATCAGTTGGCAGCCCCAAGGGGGTTTCTGTGATCCAACCCGTCACAGATCCAAATTCTGATATTTGCAGGGATCTGAATATCCTCACTTGGGCTCATCTCTGCCTTTGATCCTTCTCTACACAATCCTGTTTTCTCATCTTTCCTCTTTCCATATAACTTATGATTTATCAACATTTGCAACTTCCTTAGAGAGGGAACCCAGGTTTAATGACTTCAATAACTCACACGGGTAAAGGTAAGCATGGGCTTAAGGCTCTGCAAGATTGGAGTGCTAGTTTGCAAAGATAGCATTAAACCTGTCTGCAGCTTTATCTAAAGTAGCAGAGGTCTGTGGTACATTTTGGTATCTACAATGCATGTGTTTGCTATGTATTTTCGATGCACTTCCTATGTACCCTTGCTGGCAACTTATCCTGTGCACTATTAAGCACCTGATGGACTGGGCAGTGATACCAGATGGAAATTTGGGGTTTAATGTGCCAAGATGATGACAACAATTTCAGTCTCCAAAAGCTAGGACTGTTAATGGAACAGAATGTCACTTAAATACAGCCAATGTGCTCCTGGAGCCCTGAAGGGAAACCTTGCCAGGCAGTGGTCATTGTACAGCACTATTCCCTCTCCCCTGGAGTAGCCTATGTCAGACAGTACGCTGGAGAAGCTCAAACTGAAGTGACGTAAGAATAGACTTTTCAGTACATTTGGAGTATGCCTTCTGTGTTTTATTTTTTCCTCCAAGAATTAAAAACAAGTTGTGTCGGAGTGAGTGACGCACTTGATGGAGAATGAAAATCTGCTTGTACATCACACCTGGGAAACTTGATTGGCATGATTGTACTTGTTTCTGCTCTGTAAAGAGAAGAAGGAAGCAACCCAACCTTTGTACAAAACTCAAATCAGACCATTTTTCAGGTTTGAAAACATTTGGAGAGCTCTCTTAACATTATTTCCTAATTCTTCATATCTCCTTAACTCCAGTGGGGACTGGAGAGATAAATGCCAAAGCAGTAGCAGTAAATTTCTTCTTGCAAGTCTCATAGTGGTGTGGCTGGAAGCAGGAAGTACTAGAAACCTCAAATGCACATCTTTCCATGACAGGGCTGCAATGATCCACAGAGCCAAAAGGGTCAGAGAATTTGGAATCCAGCCTGTGCTCTAGAATGCAGAGGCAGCATAGTTAAAGAGGTCTCCATTACGCCTGGCTCTGCCACCAAAAGTTTGTGTTCTTGAGCAAGTCACTTCATCGCTCTGTCCCTCTGTTTCTCCTCCCACTCTGTCTTGTCAATTTAGACTATAAACTCTTTGGACAGGCACTGCCTCTTGCATGCCGCATTTGTACCGTGACTAGCCCAGGTCAGCTGAGGCCTCTCTGGTTATGTCTACACTGCAATAAAAGATCTGCAGCTGGTCTGTACTTGCGGGGCTATAAAACTGCAATGTAGACATTTGGGCTGGAGCCCAGGCTCTGGGACCCTCTCTCTTTGTGGGGTCTCAGATTCCTGGCCCCAATCTCAGCCTGAACACCTCCACTGCAATTTTATAGCCCCACAAGCCGTAGTCTGCTGTGGATTTTTATCACAGTGTAGATATATCCTACATGCTACGGTGACAGCTGTAATTTTAGCCAGCATACCAGGAACTGAACCAGGGATCTGGAGAGCTGAAAGCATGGCCCTTTACAGCTTGAGTTAA
The DNA here is from genome assembly GCF_013100865.1 of Trachemys scripta elegans. Taxonomy (NCBI): domain Eukaryota; kingdom Metazoa; phylum Chordata; order Testudines; family Emydidae; genus Trachemys; species Trachemys scripta. The sequence continues at coordinate 1,056,360 of NC_048300.1, read as the reverse complement.
ACAACCAGGCTCGGTAGCAGCCTCCCATTGCCTGTGGGTCAGGCACAGAAGGGGCCACGTAGTACATGCTGTCCCACGGACTATGCTATTTCAACATTAACAGCAATGAGATGATCCCTGTGCCATGGGCGGGGAGCAGAAGGCCTGAGCCCCACCTCCTGGGAAGCAGGTGAGGCATGATAGCTGGGTAAGAGTAGCAATGTCACTATAAAGCAGGCCTCCCTTCCTAGCTTAGCCGCTTCTGGTCAGGGTCTTATACCATACGCATCACTGCAGTATCTGCGCATCCCCTCCCCAAGCTTTAGTGCATTTCTCCTCACAGCACCTCTGTGAGATAGACACGTGCGATCATCCCCATTGTAGAGATAGGGACAGAGAAACTAAGTGACTTGTCCAAGGTCCCAGAGCAAGTCTGTGGCAGAGCAGGGAGACGAATGGGTCTCCCAAGTCTCCCCACCCACTGGGTCACACTGCCTTCCTTTGTGCATTCCATGGCCCCTCTGCAGTCACAAAGCCAGGTTGCCTTGATTCCCGGGAGGCATTTCAGCACTGGTGAGGAGGCCTGGGAAGTACTTGGCCTTGAGTTCAGAAAGGTTCCACTAAACTTGCTCTTCCTTTATCCCTAGATAGAAATTAAAGCATGCACTGCAATGGGAAATGTTCCTCTTATAGTATTTGTCATGTATTACCCTGCTCAAATAACCCAGTTTGTTGCTCATTCTTTGGCGTCCTCTGCTCTTTAGTACCATCTGGTTCTGGAAGATGTCAGCTGAGTTATAGATTTGCATGATTTGAAAGTGTGACAGGGAAAGGAACTGACCTCCGTCTAGGGGAATCTATTTCGGAGACTTCCCTGGAGGAAGGAATGTGTTTTTCCTTTCCTTTCTAGCTTTGCTAATGGGACTGAGACAGAGCTCTGATTGTTGTTTTTTTTTTATTTTAATAATTAATTTTCAATTATTTTTTCCACCTGAGGACAATGGCTTCCTGGGTTGACGTAAGATGGATTAGCACTGTGTAGCCGATTAGCGTAAAAGAGGAGACAAGAACAGGCAATGTACTAGCAAGTCTACATATCAATTAGGACAGGGGTTCTCAAACTTCATGGCACCGTGACCCCCTTCTGACAACAAAAATTAACTACACGACTCCAGGAAGGGGCACCGAAGCCTGAGCCTGCCCAATCCCTGCTGCTCCGGGTGTGGGGCCAAAGCCCGAGTCCCACCGCTCCAGGCAGGGGGGCCAAAGCTGAAGCTCAAGGGCTTCAGCCCCAGGCAGGGGCCTGTAACCTGACCCCGCCGCCCAGGGCTGAAGGCCTCGGGCTTTGGCTTTGGCCCTGGGCAGTGGGGTTCGGGCTTCAGCCCCAGGCCCCAGCAAGTCTAAGCCAGCCATGGCGACCCCTTTCAGAGGGGATCCTGACCCAGTTTGGGGTCCCGACCCACAGTTTGAGAACTGTTGAATTAGGAGAATGACAGAGCTGGAAAGATCAGAGTCAGTTTAAGAGGTGAAGTCCTGGGTGGGCCCATGAAGACAGTAGAAATTTTCCCATTGACTTTGGTGAAGATGGGATTTCACCCAAGCTGCATAATATTCCGTTAAATAGGCACCGGATCCAATGCCCATCGGAGTCAATGGAAAGATACCTGCTGACTTCAAGGGACACTGGGGCAGGACAGTGATAGGCACTAAAGCCACAGTGAGGGTGTGTGAACTTCATGAAACTTCCTCATGAAAACCAAGGAATGTGAAAAGTTTGTGAAACAAAGGCCCTTGGTGCATCATGTTCCACTTCTCTGCATCTTTTACCGTGCAGGAAAGAGTGCCTGTAAATTGGCTTAATGGACTATTTCATGCCTCTCTCTGAATGTCGCAGTCCACGCATGTGTCACCCACAACAATGACTAACAGTTACATTACAGACCTGGGCTTATAGTTTCACATTCTGCTGTCAGTTCATTGCGATCAGGTATGATTTGCTTGTCAGCTGGTTAGAAGGAAAGCCAATCTGTTCACTTTCCTTCCCAGCAGAAATTACCTTTCTCTTTTAGCAGCTGTCAGAAACTTGAAAAATTAAGCCACTAAGTGCAGAAAAGCATTGCCTGGTGCCAGGAATTGAAGAGTTTTGTGCTAAAGAAAAATCCAGATAAGCAACCGTGCTTTTTTTCTTTTTCTCTTTTTCAGCAAATGCTTGCTATGGTTTGTGCGACTAATAATGCAGGCAGGGTGGACAGAACTGCCCAAATTTAGACCTGTCAGATATTTGGACATCAGCACTCAGCTTGCTACATCCCATTTTCTGTAGCTACAAAAGACACAATAGTCAAGGTCTGTAAAAAGGGCTATTATTTCTAACACTATAAACCAGTAAAACTGTATGTGCTTCTGCTTTAACTAGTGGGGATTGGGAATGTCAGTCTAGACAGTTTGTTTGCATTATGTAAACCACATAAATGTAACAAATAGAATCTATTGCACCGGTCAAAGTTTTATCTGGGTTGTGCAGTTAGTTACACACAAACTCTTGGGTAGTGTTGTGCCATATCTATACTGTAATTTCTTTTCAAAGCAAAGCAAAATACTGAATGACGCAGGGAAGGTATATCAGTCACTTGTATTCCCCTCGTCTCATAACACAAGGACAAGAAGATGTTCAATGAAGCTGGGATTGGTAAATTCAGAACTGATAAATGCAAATACGTTTTTCACACAACACACAAGTGGCCTGTGCCACAAGATAGTGTTGAAGCCAAGCATTTAGAAGGATTTTAAAAAGGGTTGGGCAGTTATATGGATAATGACAATATCCAGGTTTATCATAGTACATATAGGAATATAGAAGGAATACAAACCCTCATGCTTCAGGGCTTCAACCAGTCTCTAACTATTGGGGATCAGGAGGAAACTTGCGCTGGGGGAAGCCCATATTGCCTACTGCAGGGTTTCTTCCCCAGAAGCAGCTGGTACTGGCCATTGTTGGAGACCGGATGGTCTGATCCAGTATGGCAGTTCCTGTGGTCCAGACGCTGCTTGGCATACAGCATCCTTCCACCCATGACATGGTTCACCTCCTTGCTGCACATCCCTACCCCTGCGGGGTGCCTCATTTCCCTACAGGAGTAGCGAGGGAGCAAATCCCACGCTCCCCTCCGTGCAGGGACTGCAGTTCTGCCCAGCTCTAATGCAGAGCATGCAAAGGAGGGTAGCGCTTGAGTGTCAAATGTCATCTAAAAGACACACACCACTTGAATATATCCTCTTGCTGCTGTCACTTTAACCCTCTAGCTATTCATTTGCAGGGGAAATATTTGGATGAAGGGAGTGCTGGGTGCCAGCACAGAAGGGGTTAACCAGATTGGGTTCTAGTCTCAGTTGTTTACTCCAGATGTTCTAATTATGAATCTTGAGCTGAAACGCCTCCAAGCTATTTCTGTAGCTCTCTTGGGTGATCAATGGAAGCTGGATGGCTGATATGCTGCAAGAACTCATTATTCATGCCAGCCATTTGGGAAGGAAGGTCTAGAGAATGCCATGTTCTTATTGGGTAGCTGGAGAATTAGGGTTAGCTCCTGATTAGCCTATTCATTGTTTGCCTGGGTATTTACAGCATTTCTTTGTGTTTGCCACTGGTTGCATCATCCCTTTGTACATACAACCCCACCTCCTGAGACCTTTGTGTGCAGTGGGTGAGGGCTACTTAGTCACTGGGCTTCTCACTGTCCTGGCATTTTATGCTCATTTGGCTAAAAGCAGAGTTTAAAAAACCACGATGTTAGTGAAGCCCCAAAACAGAACCAGCTTGGAGCTCAGCCACAGGCTGGGGGACTGTCAGAGCTGCACAGCCCAAGGTGGTGGTGGGGAGCCCTGAAAGGAAGTCTGCCTCCAGAACAGGTGGAGGGTGCTGGGTAGCAGAGCATGTTGTCGCCCCCCCCCCCCCCCTTCTTGCTGCCCCTTCCCCCCAGGAGAGCAGCCGGGCGTTCGGAGGCGCACAGGAACTGCAGCTGCACTGGCTGCTGTGCAGGGTCACAAGGTGAATAGGGCTCATTGTACACACATGGGGCAGCTGGGCAGGAGCTGGGCCTTCAGGCAGGGTCCATCCCCATGGAAGTCAGCGGGAAGACTGCCATTGATTACAGTGGTCATTGGATTCAGCCCTTAGTAAGGATTCTCCTCCCTGCTCCCTTTAACATGAGCTGTGAGATGAGGAACAGTGATACCGCGGGAACTGCTCTGCGAGAGAAATCTGAACCTGGCCCGGCTGTGAAATCGCCATGCTCTCCATAGTAGAGCTGAACAAACTATATAAGTGAGTTACTGATTTGATCAATTTTGCCTTTTATATTGTTGGTGACTTGGCCACAACCGGATTGAGCAGGGCCCAAATGTGTTTGCTACCTGAGATTATTCCTGGATTTCCCCAGAGCATGAGCCTGGGTTTGCAGATCACTGCTGAACTGGGAATGTGCACATATCTTGCTGCTTTGGTTAGTTATACCAGTCACGTGGTATTGTTTCTGGCCTCTTATATAACTAACAACACAGTGTGAATTGGGAATTGCAAAGTTTACGATTGAATAGAGAATTCAGAATTTGCTTCTGCTGAATATTAAGATGTTTGGGCTTAAAATGAGCTGTGTGCGCATTTTCACGTATGTAAAGGAGAGACAGGCATGTTTGAGATAGGGTGGGCTTGTGCTCCAAGCTAGCCTGTCTGGGTTTCATTCCCAGCTTGTATGACTTCGGTCAACTCATGGGATAAGCTCTGTGCCTCCATTTCCCCATCTGCAAAACGGAGGGGATAGTAATGCTTCTCCAGGGAGCTGTGTGGATAGATTTATTACTGTGTGTTAGGAATTCAGTGATAAGTGTCAGAGAACAGCAAACAAACACAATTTGCTTTGAATTCAAGTGAATTTCAGAAAAATGTTTCCACTTTTCCTTCCATTCTGCTCCATACACTATGTATCAGCTTCTGCAGTTCATCACTCATGCATGAAGCTGCTCACACAGATGCCTTTTCCTGTTGGCATTTATCACTAAACATTAGCTCTTCTTTTCTTTTGTACTCAGTCATTCCGCTAGATATCTTAATTTAATCTGAAGACAGGCCTCCTTAACGCTTGACCGTGACTATCAGCCTAGAGGATAGTGGAGAACTTGGCTTGCAAGGCTTGTTAATGCCTTTAATTAAACACTGCATACATCATTCTCTATCTCTTCCAAGTTGCATCTACTGAGCCTGGCATCTGTCATGTAACCTGAACGATGGTCTGTCATATCCCAAATCTGTCCCCTCTTAGTTTCTGAACTTTACTAAGGTTTGATTTGTGAGACACATAACAGTTACTTCTTAATGCAACTTTGAAAACAAGAATGCACCATCGAAAAGAAGAACAACGTATCAAACAAGGAGCTTTCTAGCAGATCTATTTTGGGGAGGAGGGGGAAGAGACTTCTCTGGTTGAATTTTAACCAGTTTCACTTACTAACCTCCTAGATGTTAGTGGGGAACTGCAGCCTGAAAGTTGGACCTGTCCCCCTCACTGCTGGTGAAATCTACAGGAGCGATTGGAATCATGGTTTATTACTATTGGGAGACTGCTAATACATCTTTATGGGAGGCCAATGTGCCAACTTCCTTCAAACAAACATGTGGCCTTTGCCATCACAGTCTAGCCAGTTATCTCCCCATCTTTGGAGAAAGTCAGTGGGAAGTCTGGGAGTGGGGACTGGGAGAGGCATAATCCCTGAGAGTAGCAGGAGCTGATGGAGAGGGAAGCAGAACAGGAGGAAGGGAGTGGGTAGGAAGATAAACAGGGTAAAGAATATAGTCAGAGTATTAAGTACTGCCCTGGCAACACAAGAGAAGAGCGAGGCCCTGGGCTGCTGAAGGCATGAAGGTCACTGGCTCGGACCTCAGCAAGAAGGTGTGACTGGATGAAGTCCTTAGCAGCTTCCTTTTATATAGCTCCAGTTCCCGGGAGGCTGGTGGAGGGAAGGGAAGGCAAGGCATTGACACTCCTGGAGGGTGAGCTTGGCATCGCAGTGATTGTGGTTGTCCCTTCCCACTTATAAACCAGGAAGCTGACATCTGTCCTATAAGGTTAACAGTCAGACCCTTCGCAGTGCAACCATGAGGTGTGATGTGATGGGAGAGGAATTTTCCATGGAATTCATTAACCTGAGAGTTCTGCTGTGACTATTTCATTTAAAAGCCTTAGATGTCAGCTGAGACATCACTTTTTCATAAAGCCATGCTTGGAGGATCTGAACAAATCCCAACAGGGGGCATCAGACTTGAAATTGTGGTGGATAATTAGATTCTGTGCTCATGAAAATCACATCACTTGTACTGCTGCTGGGGTTTTTCTTCCACAGGCTCTGAGTCTCATTCCCTGCTGCCTTACTCCTGAAGAAATGGTGGAGTCAGCCTTTCCCCAGCCTGAAACTGGAGTAACACTGTGGTGAATCAGGTCCCACTCCTTTCCACTCGCTACCTTTTTCTGCGAGAAATTGCCAAGCCTGCAGCTGAGAAAAGTAATCAGGAAAAGCACTTACAGTCTAGGACAAACAGTTCCATCTCATTTCAATGCACCTGGCATGGGGGGTGGGGGTGGGGAGGGGAGTGCAGAAATGCAATTCTAGCCCATCCGTCCCCTCTTGCTGTATTTGTGTGTCTCACGGCCACACAGCTCAGAAGTGGCAACCCGCCAGAAAGCAGCCACTTCACGTAGTGCTAAGATCTGATACAATGTGCAATGAAAGAAATCCATTGACTTCAATGGGCTTTGGATCAGGCACTTAATGGACAACAGTGGCCCACGTCTTCAACTGATGTAAACTGGAGTTGCTCCATTCACTTCAAGCAGTAACTTCATCCATTGATTTCCATGGAGCTCTGCTCATTTACACCAAAGAGGATCTGGCCCCTGCCTTCATATTAATTTTAAAACATAAATCTAGAAAGCGTGCAAGTGTCTGCCATCCTAGAGCAGCTGTGATTTATGAAGTGAGAAGTATATCCCTTCAGCCTGACTTCCACTTTGGGGTTTTATTGCATGTGTCCTATCTCATATAATTTATTGGTGAAACTTCTACCGTGGCAAACAATGCTTTCCCAGCAGCCATTCCCCTAGTGGTACTGACTTTGTCAAAGCCAGAATATCAAGTAGTATTTTATTATATCTGTGCAGATTGCTGTGGTTCTTGGTGTGGAGGTTGGATTGATTGTCTAGTATCTGCTACAGGTTTCTTGTTTTAATCAGAACTTGAGAAAGAAAGAAAGAAAGAAAGAAAGAAAGAAAGAAAGAAAGAAAGAAAGAAAGAAAAATCATTCCAAGTTCACCTTGAAGTAATTGTAAAGATGATGGTACAAACACTGTTCTTGTCTCTAAAAATATCCAGGGCTGGTTTCTGTACCCAGCTTCTAGTGCTTTGGTACTAATTTTACCAAGCACTTCTAGCCCATAGAGCACTTTGGGACACGTGCACTGACGGTGTGATAGAGAGACAGAATTGTATCACGCTGTTGTATGATTAGAAACAAAGAGCTCGGTCCTGCCACCTTTCCTCCTGCGAAGTGTTACTTTGCTCCACTTGCATCTGAAGAAGTGAGGTTCTTACCCACGAAAGCTTATGCTCCCAGTACTTCTGTTAGTCTCAAAGGTGCCACAGGACCCTCTGTTGCTTTTTACAGATTCAGACTAACACGGCTACCCCTCTGATACTTTGCTCCACAAATAATCCCATTGCTTTCAGCTGGCCACACTTTGCCTGACCCTTATGCAGGCACCTGGTGAGGGGAAAGGCACAAGCAGCCTTCTCACCCCCCATGCCCCGTGTGAGGGCCAAGTGGAATTGCAGCCCCAGTATACAATGGCACAGAGGACATTACTGGAAGGGAGAGGAAATGTCCCCATGCATCAGGACCGGCGCAGCAGACGGAGCAAACTACACCCCGTAAAAGGCTGTAGCATCATGTGCTGCGCTGGGCAACTCTGAGAGAATGCCTTCTATGCTTAATATTGCCCCTTCCTGGAGACTGTGCTTTCAGGGCCCAGTGGGGTCTTGCAGAGGGAGAGGAGAGAGAGCCAGCAGAAATACAGAGTTACTTTATGGGTGCAGAGTAGAGTGTCTTCAAGATTGGGCCCACAGGTCCCAGTCCTACAAGCATCCTACCACAATTGCATTTAGTGGCAGTTCAGCCTCTGTCTCAAATAAACCAGCTGAAGACAACGGAAGGGTATCAGACCTCACTTGGTGCCTGTGCGCTGGTCCCACCTGTGGGCATCATCTCCCTCCTCATCTGTCCCTCATGGAAGGCACTTCGTTCACGATGGACCCACTTTCTCCATGCTTATTAGCATGACCCCAGGCTCATATTAATTTGACTCCTTCCATACGTTGCTCCTGAAGATGCTACCGCGTGCTAACATGCCTCATTTGGGTTCTGTATATTTCCTTAGGATCTCATTGCTTGTTCGCTATCTCTGTGGAGGAGCTCATCCGTTGTTCTGCTGCACCATGCATTAAACACAGAAAGATGACGTAGTGGAAAAATTGCAAAAGCTTATATCTTCCAAACACAAAAGGCCACACACGCCTTTGAGTCTTTGATCTGCATGTGGAGCTGCCATGGATGTCAATAGTAGCTCCACACATGGATTGAGGGCAGCAGTATATTGCTTCTTTTGTATATGTATTTCTCCCTTTAAACACATGGGGCTGGATTAGTGTAACTCAGCCTAGCTCTGTTGACTTTAATGGAACTATGCCAAGTTACACCAGCGGAGGATCCGGCCCATGAGCCACATGATACTCCTTCGCCCTGGGTAACTTAAATCTATATTCAGCGCACCCAAAAAACAGGTGTATTATCTAAAGGCTTTTAAACAAAGAAAGCCATGAAAATCACAACGAAGGATGACTTTGTGTCCGTGAGTATGCTCATTTTCAAGGTAAAAAGCAGTGGGAGTTGAGGTTAAAATGTTGGCTTTAATTTGGAATAAGACAGCTTTCCTCATAGTTAGGAGGAGGTTGGTGGTTTGTAATTAAATCCTGTTTTTAAAAAAAACACATTAAAAGAGAGAGAGAAATTAAACAGGCATAAATGGCCTGTCGTGGGCCACATCCTCAGGTGGTGTAAATCAGTGTAACTCCACCGAAACCAATAGGGTCATATCCTGAGTTGATGTCAATTGGTCCTAGCTTCATTGGAATCAGTGGAGCTACTCCAAATTACACCACCTGAGGATCGGGTGGGGGAGAAGCACACAACCTGATCCAGAGGCACAACCTCTCCCTCACCCACCAACACAACTGGAGAGAAATCTCTGTGCAGAAACCTGGTGGGGCTTTCCTGCCTTTTGGCCTGCAGTTTTCCCGTGCGGGAGGCAATCGGACCCCTGATTCCTCAAGCTTGTGACTGGCATGCAGTAAGCAGTGGTCATAGCCCTGAAGGAAAGCAGGGTGGAAAAGCACTCAGTGGGAGCCAAGGTGCTGTAGGCTTTCACTAAACCCCTGAGCTGCACGTGTTCAGTCGAATGGAGATCGCTGTAGCCTGTTGTGTATCTATTACCGTAGTGCACCCCAGTCATGGACCTGCCCTGATTTCGTTCGGTGTTTGTACAGGACCTGGCCCAGAGACAGTCCATATCCAAAGGGCTTGCTCTCACTATAACTTAGGGTTCCGGTTGCTGGAATGTTCATGTCCTTGATGCCACGATTGGTGGCTGTCACCTGGAATGGGTGACTGCCGTGCCAGGGCTCGGTGGGATTTGAGTGATACAGTTTCAAGGACGTGACTTTCTGCTAATTTCAGCTGCTGGGGTCCTGAACTATGACAGTGGCGAAAGCCACGGCACACCGTATTTCTCTAACACAGCTTGGGTATCTGCAGGGTTTCTTAGGAAACTAGACCTGATTTGTGAAGTGTTGTTACAGACTTAAAAGGCAATGGGCCAGATTCCCAGCTGATGTAATCAGGGGATACACTGTCCCATGCACATGGGTGCAGCTCCCCCAAGTTCTCTGGGTGCCCTTGGTCAAGACCTCTGAAGAGGAGGGAGAACAGCCCAATGATGTGACAGAGGGATGGAGTAAAGGAAGCTCAGGAGATGGAAATGAGCACGTCTCTGAAATGCAACATTAAGTTAACCCCCCCACGCACCTCAGTGACAGAAGTTGTGCCAACCTCCTGGGGAGGGAGGGCGAAAGCACAGAATTGAGAGAGGGGAGATCAGGGCAAAAGAGGACTTGTCAGAACAAAACTAGGGCTCCCCGGATCTCCGGGCTTGCCTGCGCTCAGAATGTTTGCCCTGGTGTAACTGGGTATTTGCACCACTGCATGTTCTCTCAGTGCAGGCAAACCCGCTGGGCTCTTAAAGGGACAGATCATGGAACTGGACTGACACTCTGGTATTAACACCTCCTTGCGGGGGGGAGGGGGGGGGAAGTTCACACACCTGCTGCTGCAGCTTCCCCTGGTGCTGATTGTCAATCCTCTCCAGCCAAACAACAGTACCCTCAGCCCTACAGCATCAAGCTAGAAAGGCATGAACTCTCCCCACCCCACCCTGTTACCTCTGATGTGTTGATCCCACTGCTTGGATCAGCCTACTGAAACGTACAACAGGTGTGAGTATGTGGGTCTAACACAGTACTCAAGAACTCAGGCCAGGTCCTGCGTGGTAGCTGTACTGCACAGGTCACAGGTGTGTGTGTGTGTGTGTGTGTGTGTGTGCGCGTGCGTGCACGCAAAGGGGATTAATACTCGCCTTTGCGCTCCCCTGGTCCTGCTGATTCCATGGGCAGAGCCAATTCCCCTGCCCTGAGGCCTGCTCTGAACAGCCACACAGGGCCGCAAACACGGCTCATCTTTGGTGTGACACAGAGGCTCCTTCACCACATCCCCTTTCCTTGGGTCACCCCCGCCCGTCCTGTCTGCAGCAGGGGGAGTGAGTGTCATAAGACCCCCTTCATCAGCTCTGCACCACAGTGGGTTATCGGTGTCTGGGGCAGCCAAGCTAGGTGTCCTGGCCTGGCCTGTTTCCTGTCTCCTGGCCCTCTTCGGCCTTGTGTTCTGTGAGGGAGGCTCCCCAGTGACACAACCTTGCTTTCATCGCTGCATTGCTCCTTTCTGCCTGGTGCAGCGGCAGAAGGCAGAGCAGTTGTAGTGAAGTCTGGGCAAATGCCTTGAAGGTGCAGCTCCCGTTTTAGCTACCGTGGAAAGCTGCTCTGTGCATTACATACACAATGGGAAATGACTGACTAGGAAGGAGTTTGCGGAAAGGGATCTGGGGGTCATAGTGGATCACAAGCTAAATATGAGTCAACAGTGTAACGCTGTTGCAAAAAAAGCAAACATCATTCTGGGATGTATTAGCAGGAGTATTGTAAACAAGACATGAGAAGTAACTCTTCCACTCTACTCCATGCTGATTAGGCCTTGACTGGAGTATTGTGTCCAGTTCTGGGTGCCACATTTCAGGAAAGATGTGGACAAATTGGAGAAAATCCAGAGAAGAGCAACACAAATTATTAAAGGTCTAGAAAACATGACCTATGAGGGAAGATTAAAAAAAACTGGGTTTGTTTAGTTTGGAGAAGAGAAGACTGAGAGGAGACATGATAACATTTTCAAGTACATAAAAGGTTGTTACAAGGAAGAAGGGAAAAAATTGTTCTTCTTAACCTCTGAGGACAGGACAAGAAGCAATGGGCTTAAATTGCAGCAAGGGCGGTTTAAGTTGGACATTAGGAAAAACTTCCTGTCAGAGTGGTTAAGCACTGGAATAAATTGCCTAGGGAGGTTGTGGAATCTCCGTCATCGGGGATTTTTAAGAGCAGGTTGGACAAACACCTGTCAGGGATGGTCTAGATCAGTGGGCCCCAACCTTATTCCTCTGGCGGGTGCCAGGCGACTAGCCACTGCGGACTGTGGCCGGCGGACAAGCATCCGCCAAAATGCCGCCGAGAAGCGGCAATGTCAATAGGCATCGCCACCGAAATGCCACTGACAAGCAGCGTCATCCAGAGGTGTCGCCACCGAAAATCGGCGGCATTTCGGCGGCAATGCCTCTGGATGACGCTGCTTGTTGGCAGCATTTCAGCGGATGCTCGTCCGCCAGCCAGTATGCGGGCGCACATAGATGCCCCAGTGGGTGCTATGGCGCCCGCGGGCACCGCATTGGAGACCACTGGTCTAGATCAGGGGTCGGCAACTTTTCAGAAGTGGTGTGCCCAGTCTTCATTTATTCACTCTGATTTAAGGTTTTGCGTGTCAGTAATACATATTAATGTTTTTAGAAGGTCTCTTTCTATAAGTCTATAATATATAACTAAACTATTGTTGTATGTAAAGTAAATTAGGTTATTAAAATGTTTAAGAAATTTATTTAAAATTAAATTAAAATGCAGAGCCCCCCGGACCGGTGTCCAGGACCCGGGCAGTGTGAGTGCACTGAAAATCAGCTCACGTGCCACCTTCAGCCCGCGTGCCATAGGTTGTCTACCCCTGCTCTAGATAATACTTAGTCCTGCCTTGAGTGCAGGGGACTGGATTAGATGACCTCTCGAGGTCCCTTCCAGTTCTATGATTCTATGATTACCTGGCAATGGGGGCATATTGTAGAGCCATTAGGAAGCCATGTGGTGAATTAGCTGATGACTCAGAAAATGCCTGTGTGTTCCAGCTCACATGGGTACATTCCAGCAGCTCCTGTGTTCAGACACCATTGGAATTCCCCAGTGGCTCAGCAGGAACTTGTAGGCTGGTTCTGCATTGCAAGCTTAAGAGGCAAACAAAAGATTATGTACTAAGGCCCTTTATTATCAGAAGCCTAATGGGAGAACGGCAGTGTGCTGGGAAAGACAGACAGCTACTGTCAACAGCTGGATTGCGAGACTGAGAGCTCACAATTGCACTTCTGCACTGTGCTGCGTGCCAGATCTCTCAGAAACAAGTGGCCGTGCTCTGACTTGCCATCTTCCCTGGGGGAAAGAGCAATTTGGTAATGGGCAATCAATGATAAGCCTTTCCTTGCAGAATGCCACTTCGCAGTGATTTCAGTGAGTGGCAGCAGTGGGGAATGAATATAAATGTTCTAGCACCACGTTTCCAAATGGGCCTCTGAGTTGGTCTTGCCTGTTTTGCTTGTACTTCTGCACATCAGCCACAAATGTGCCAAATGTAAAGCACGTTACTCTGTCTGCACACTAGCTGCGAGCCCTGTGTACCTTGGATTCCCTCCTCATTGCTTCTGACCGTTGAGATCAGCTTGGACTCATAGGCTTGCAATCCCTAGACCAGGGATTGGCAACCTTTGGCACGCGGCCCGTTAGGGAAATCTGCTGGCAGGCCGGGATGGTTTGTTTACCTGCGGCGTCCACGGGTTCAGACGATCGCAGCTCCCAGTGGCCGCGGTTTGCCGTTCCAGGACAGTGGGGGCTGCGGGAAGAGCAGCCAGCACATCCCTCAGCCCACACCGCTTCCTGTAGCCCCCATGATGGTCTCTGCCCAAGAGAGGTGATGGCTGAGGAGCCGGAAGCCTGGGGTGGGTGCTCTCAAGGAGCCACAGAAGGTGCCCTGAACCGTGTCAGTGCAATACATTTATAGTATATAAATATAAATCACCACATCTCAGACAGAAATGCCAGCTGTGTGCCCTATGACCCCCTCCCTCTCAACCCCAACCTCAAATTGTATAACAAGTGCCCCCAAGGAAAAACACAACGGCACCTCCCAGAAAATATTTTTCCAGCTCCCCACTTTGCCTCAGTCACTCTATCTCTCTCGCTGAGCCACTACCTCTATCGGGCTCAGATAACACAAAGGGGATTCCTGCTGACAACCACCCAAGGACCAGCAGCGTATTAAAGGGAGCAGGTAGCAAAGTGAAAGCTCCCCCAAGCTAGGGGCTCATCAGGCTGACACAGCTAAGGCACCTCAGTTTCATAGCTAGTAGCACACAAGGGAGCATCCTCACATCCAACCACCTGTGACTCCTGCAACCCGAGGGATCAGGTGCCCATTTTGCAGCAGGGTGAACTGGAGATGGCCTTTCAGGGTGAGATTGGGAGAGTTGCAAACCCATGACCTTCAGAGTTATAGGTGAGGCGCTTAAGCACACAGCCATTGCACCTCCGACGGTGTGGGGGTGCCAAACCCTAACTGACCCCAAGTACAAGAGTGCCTGAGAAAACCCTGACACAATAACATTGCTTCCAAGAGGGATAAAAAGACATGCCAATTGACAGTCCAGGCACACGGTGCTGCTTCATTCAGACACAGGCTTCTGAGTCTCGCATGAATGGACCATGGAAGCAATGAACCCTAGCAGATCAAGCTATAAAAGTGATCTGAACAGAGATCTGTGTTGCAGTCATTTAGACCCACATGCAATACGGTCCCTGGGGCAGGCAC
>NC_048300.1:949888-1037512 GCF_013100865.1 Trachemys scripta elegans | reverse complement strand
CCAGCCAGTAAAGCAGAAGGTTTATTTAAGGACAGGAACACAGTCTCAAGCAGAGCGTGTAGGTACGACCAGACCCCCTCAATTAGGTCCCTCTGGGAGGTTCAGGGAGCTTAGACCCCAGCTTGGGGTTCCCTGCGTTGCACCACCCAGCCCCAACCGAAACTAAACTCCCAACTCCTCCCGCTGCTCCTCTCCTTTGTTCAGTCTCCCGGGCAGAAGGTGTTAATTCTCCCCACCCCCGTTCCTGGCTCAGGTTACAGCTCAGGTAGCTTCCTTCAAGGGAAGTCGCCCCTCCTCACTGCAATCCCCCTGCAACATTCCCAGGTCAAATCTGCCCTGCTCCCTGCTCCGTCACAGGTGCCAAACCCAAACTGACCCCAAGTACAAGAGTGCCTGAGAAAACCCTGACACAATAACATTGCTTCCAAGAGGGATAAAAAGACATGCCAATTGACAGTCCAGGCACACGGTGCTGCTTCATTCAGACACAGGCTTCTGAGTCTCGCATGAATGGACCATGGAAGCAATGAACCCTAGCAGATCAAGCTATAAAAGTGATCTGAACAGAGATCTGTGTTGCAGTCATTTAGACCCACATGCAATACGGTCCCTGGGGCAGGCACAGATATATGTGCAGTGCAGTCACATGCACCAGAATCTATAGGGCAGATGCAACATTTGGGACAAAGCAGTGTATGGATGTGATGTTTGAGCATGGTTATCAAACTCCTCTCACTGTTTAGCCACTCAGCAGGGAGAGCTTTCCCAAGAGATGAGGAAAATATTTCAGAGTTTGAGAGTGTCTACACTGACAAAACTCATGAAATTGGTGTCTTTCTTAAAGCCCCAGCTCCTCGAGGTAGGTGGTAGGGGAGAACGTCAGCTTACTTAAAAAAAAAAAAAAAAAAAAAAAAAAATGCAAGTTTCATGCTTATGGAGGAAACCTGGAAAATGTGACCAGAGTACACCCCAAAGGCTCTGAAACCAGAAAGCAAATAAAAAGAGCACAACTTGTATTATGTTTTTTAAATCACATGATTTTTAATCTCCTCTCATGATTTTGGGAGCCTGACTCGTGATTTTTGGAGGTTTGAGTTGGCAATACAGGTCTCTTCTTTGTGTAAACATTTTGTTTGTCTGGTCTGGGGAAAAGCTGGAATCCTTCAGGTTTGGAGAGTCTTTGTGGAGCTTTTCACATTGACGGGAGGAGACTGGGTACATTTTACCAGGGTTTTACAGGGCTTTAGAAGTGCCAGATCATACCTGTGCCGTGTGAACTTGACTTAAAGAGGGAGGTATAAGGAGCGGAAGATGCATCCTGCAGGGAATGCCAGGCTGATGTGCTGACTCAGTAATATTTGCTTTGTGCCTTTTTCGTTGCCAGACCCGTCCATCCATTCCCCTGGCACAGGGGTTCTCAAACTGGGGGTCGGGACCCTTCTCGGGGTCGTGAGGTTATTACATGGGGGGGGTTGCGAGCTGTCAGCCTCCAACCCTAAATCCTGCTTTGCCTCCAGCATTTATAATGGTGTTAAATATATTAAAAAGTGTTTTTAATTTCTAGGGGGGGGTCGCACTCAGAGGCTTGCTGTGTGAAAGGTGTCAGCAGTACAAAAGTTTGAGAGCCACTGCCCTAGCAGCTTTGCCTCTGTTACCTGTTGCACATCAACTGTTTTATATCCAGGGTTGGACTAACTGGCACAATTGTAGTGTCAGACAGATGAGAGATGGCAGGAGTCAAAAGTGTCCGCTTTGGAGTAGACCCTACCTGCTTTGTGAAATACTTTGGCACTGTTGGGTGTGCAACACACAGCTGGTGCAAATCTCTATTAGGAACATGAAGATTTCTGGCAACCACAGTTTCTGCCATACAGCTACTGTGGCTCTCAGCTGCTTCACCTAGCTTTAATAAGCAGATTAATAAGCAGAGTCCAGTCCCCTGCCATGAGGGCAGGGGACTGGACTCGATGACCTCTCAAGGTCCCTTCCAGTCCTTGAATCTATGAATTTTCCCCTAGGAGATTCCTGCTACACTGTGTACAGCAGTGTTGTTAAGGCTATTGTGAGATGGTCGTGACCATTTCCATCCGATTGCAACAGGCTGCAGCAATAGCTCTTAGGTAGAGCTGTTCTCGGTGTCACCACTGGCTGTGTTAAACAGCCAGCACACATTTACTTAAGAGTACAAATCACTACATACGGAGTGAAATGAGTCAGTGTAGCCCCGCCCTTCTTTGCTTTTGCTCACATGTGCTTTACTGCACTTCTGCATTTAAATGAAAGAGTGTCTCCATCCACTCTGCAGCATGCCAGAGGGCTGCAGGGGAAGGAGACAAATTGTTTTTACTGCTTTCAACTTAAAGTACTAATGGAATAAGGCGCACTGCTTTGGACTGCTTTCTCTCTATAATTCAATCATGACTCAATAAGGTGCAGTCTAAAAAGGTGTTAGAATTTTTGCAGTGTCTAACTTACTGCCAGATCATTAATAAGTTGTTTAACTTGCTAGCAGAAACCACGGCCTTTTAAGGGACCATGGTAAGTTCTGTGCACTGCTTATGTGTTGCTCTGCATACCAAGGATTTATTCTTAAGCATCCTCTTTATGCTCCAGATTGTCATGTATTAAGAATTACTGCAGCATCATGGCACTGGCTTCCCATGTGATGTCATTTCCACATCGGATGTAGTGCAGGGCTTAACTTGTGCCAGAGCTGAACTCCAGCAGCTGCAGGCTCGGCAGTTCAGAGCCTGGCACCTCTGCGCTCGGCAGTTCAGAGCCCCGGCACCTCTGCGCTCGGCAGTTCAGAGCCCCGGCACCTCTGCGCTCGGCAGTTCAGAGCCCCGGCACCTCTGCGCTCGGCAGTTCAGAGCCCCGGCACCTCTGCGCTTGCTGCATCAGTTATGAATGTAAAAAAATTGCTTTGAGCCCCGGCACCTCTTTCATTACAGAATAAGCACTGGTGTAATATAACCATTTTCTCTACTATTTTAGCACTGAGAACGTATTGTCAGTCCAAACCATTGTACTCTGTACTTAGAATGGGGAATATCTCACCTACGGGCGGAGGGTCAAGTCCTCAGCTACTGTAAATCAGCATAGCTCCATTGACTTCAATGGCGCTAAGCCATTTTACCCCAGCTGAAGATCTGGGGCTAGCTGTTCGTTTATTCCCGATACACTGCTCTTTAGAGGAGGCATTTTCAGGACTGACAAATAGCATTCCCCAAGTATTGAATGGAATATGAGTTGGGCATGGGCTGTTGATTAATTCTAGGCAGCTGGGTACGCTGGGCATGTTCTTCTACCTAGAAGAAAAATTAACACTGTCTATTTTGGAAGCTCATTTTTAAAGCTTAGAAAATATTTTTTTCCCCTCAAGAAATGTTTGGGAAAAAATTGCAAAGTTAGAAATACTGTATTACTCTTAGCTTCCTCATTCTGATTCTAATTAACAGTCCACAGTCGCCGGGAGACATATTTCCACCCCATGCCTTTGGTGCTAGCTCTGTTAATAAGAAAATGTTATGCATTGCAGACTTTTTCTATCACGGTTACATTTTACTTGAACGATGCACATTGTCACTTTCACTTTCATTTTAAATAAGTGATATTGTGTAATATGTTGAAGGGATCTCTGAGCCACCAGTAACAGAGAGTCTGATTTAAAACTGATGAATGAACTTGTGGAATTAACCATTATGCAGACCTCACTGCAGGGTTGTGATATTAGTACTTTTCACTGATAAAGCATCTAGCAGAGAAAGGTATAACGTGATCCAATGGCTGGAAGTTGAAATTAGACAAATTCAGACTGAAAATAAGGCATACATTTTTAATGGTGAGAATCTTAACCATTGGAACAATTTACCAAGGGTCATGGTGGGTTCTCCATCACTGACCATTTTTAAATCAAGATAGGATACTTTTTCTAAAAGATCTGCTCTAGGAATTATTGTGGGGCAGTTCTCTGGCCTGTGCTGTACAGCAGGTCAGACAAGATCATGGCTTCTCAAACTTCATTGCATCGCGACCCCCTTTCGACAATAAAAATTACTACATGACCCCAGGAAGGGGGACCGAAGCCTGAGCCAGCCCGAGCCCCATGTAAGCGGGGGGAGAGGCCCAAAGCCGAAGCCCAAGGGCTTCAGTCCCAGGCAGGGGCCTGTAATCTGAGTCCCAACACCCCTGTAGCCTGGTGGTTAGAATATTCACCTCAGATGTGGGAGACCCAAATTCAAGCCCCTCCCACAATGAATAGCTCATACAAAGTAGGACAGCTTCAATAGGAGGGATCGAGGAAGCCTTAGACTGGAATATCCTATAGCCTGCCGTAGAATAAGAAATTCACACTGCTCTTTTCACAAACCAAGTCACTCTCAGAGCCTAATCTAGGTGTCCTAAGCCCCAGCATCTGGCTATGACGACTAAGCCACACAGTCTCCCTACACAGTTTATATTTTGAGCTAAGAAAATCGTATAAAAGCAATAAGTGCCTTTCTGTTTAAAACAAAAAAAAGACAATAGACCCAAGGGCTTGTTTGACCTGGAGAAATCGGCACCAGTGTAAATCTGTTGCTATAGTAAACCCTTATTGTAGACTCACTGCAAAGCAATGCCACTAACCTTGGTAATCTAACAGTGTATTTTCCACCACTGCATGCCCCATCTTACTCTTGTGCAGGGCAGCTTATGCACCAATGCAATCACACCATGTAGACAGGGCCTCAATCAACCTCTTACATGCTTCCTCTTCATTGCATGGGTGCCCCTCTGCCAAGCAGTAGCAGATGTCTGGGGCCTTATAGGATGGGTTCCCAGTAGAGGAGACATCCGTGATGCAGAGTCTGGGAGTCTTCTAAATGTAACTTATTTTAATTGCACATGTACCTGGAACAGAGGTAGTCAAATAGCATGCAGGGCAAGCCCTTCTCACCTCAACACCAATACCTGCTTCCCAGGGATCGGGTGACCAGATAGCAACTGTAAAAAAACGGGACAGGGGATGGGAGGCAATAGGCACCTATATAAGAAAAAGTCCCAAAAAAGGGGACTGTCTCTTTAAAAATGGGACATTGGTCACCCTACTCAGGGACAACTTTGCCTCAAGAATTGACTCTAATCAGAGACCAAACTCTCCTTCTGGCCCCTCTCCCCAGAATCTCACGTAACAAACTAGCAACAGCACATCGCATGGCTATCCAGGACTGACCATTCGTTCACACTCTCTGACAAAAGAACTTGGAAAACTATGTGTAACAGTGCCACCTGTTGATACCTGCTGTGACTGGGTCTGGGATGCTGATCGTGCAGCCAGCCTCCATTGATGTCAGTGGGACTCTGCTCAAGCAGAGAGGCCTGCCTGCAGGGTCAGGGCATAGGTGCCTCTTTGATGGAGAATATACACTTTCTGAGCACTGTTTGGACAAATATGGGCCTGATTTTCAGAAGTACTGAGTGCTCACAGCCCCAAATCAGTGGAAACTGTAAGTCCTCAGTACCTCTGAAAATCAGGTGTCTTATGTTTTTTCTTACTCTGTGATTTGTAAGTGTAGAGTGAGATTCCCTGCACTGGCCTGCATGTTACACTTGACATTGATAAATGTAGCTTTTTTAATTATGTTCTCTAAGAACAGCCATTCTATGCAGACACAGAGGAATCAGTATGCATTTTAATGAGTGCTGTCAGGAAAATTATTGATTACTTTAGTAATGATTTTGAAATTGTCATTATGTTAAGTCCATCAGGGTTTTTTGTGTGGCTTTGCCAAGAACTTTTTCATATCCTCCATTCCTTTTTTCATCTAAAACAATTTTAGTTACCACATCAATGCAAAGCAAAATCTGCTCCATGTTTGGTAACTGTTTCATCTGTGCATAAAAATGATTGCAGCGATGATTATACATGGAAGAAGTTAATACAAATATTCCTTAGAAAATATGGTTAGGCTGAGCCAGGCTGCGTTCTTTTGTTTTGTTTTTTTCAGCCATCACTTGCACAGTTATTGATGTCGTTATAAGCATGAAGGACAAACTTAATGGACTTTTGACTATATCAAATCGTGCAAGAAATCATACCTGTTGTTCTGCTTAGTGATTTGTGGTGTTTGTACTAAGTTATGAAAAGCAAGGAATCTAATGCCAATCAGTTTAGCAGAGAGTTTTAGGTTGCAGTACCGAGCACTCAAATCTAAAACAAGGGCAGAAAGCCAGAATACATAACTGATCTCTGATTTGGTCCTAATTCCCAGGTCCAGCCAAGTTCCACTGGACCTGAGGGGTGGCTTTATGCTGCCTTTGTGTGCCTCAATCCTGGGACCTGTTGTGGGGGAGCGATTGATCCCTTAGCATACATTAGAGCAGCCTCAGGGCTGCTCTAACCTGCACCAGGCTGCCTATGGAGAGTACATAAGAGATGAAGAATGAGAAAGGAGAAGACAAGCTTTCAAAGAGAAGACAAGCTTAGCGAAAGGCGACACAAGAAAAGCAGCTGGAAAGTTGGTTTAGCCAACAAAGTTTGAAAGAAGCTGGAGTGGACTAGGAATGGACTAAGGGGGCTGGATGCAGGCAATAAATAAGGAACCTTTGTGATGACACAATTATTTTGTTACTTATTTACACATTTTGTTCTGACCCATCAGGATGGAGCCTGGGCTCTGAGATTCAACCCTCTCTCAGAATTTCAGAGCCCGGGCTCCAACCTGCACCCGAAGGTCTACACTGCTATTTTTAGCCCTGCAACGCAAGCCCTGTGAGCCCAATTCAGTTGATGCGGGCTCTGATACGCACTGCCGCAGGTCTCTCTTCGTAGTGTAGACAAACACTCAGACAGAAAGCAGACTCCTTCACTGCTTGCCATAGCTCCCCCCCAAGAAATGACATCACAAAACCAGTGCCAGATTTCCAATTGGGCACAGTAGGCACGTGCCATGGGGCACCAGTGTTCTTGGGGTGCCTAAAAGTGGGTTAAAAGTTTCATTTTTTATGGAAAACGTGAAGGTCAGCTGTAGGCGGGGCGGGAGGGGGGGCGCTGAAGATGCTTTGCCTAGTGGCGCATAAGGTGTAAATACAGCCCTGCACGAAACTAACCGCAGAACATTTCTTCAGATTTGCTGCAGGCCCCCACACTCAGAAAAAGGCCTGTGTGTAACAGCATCATTGGGGGACTTCTGCGAGGACAGTGTTAATGAATCTTTTCCATTCCATTGTTTTTTCATGTGAACTTACTCTGTCACCTACTTTGCACTGTATTAGGTGCATTAGAAAACAAAACTCTGGGAAGTGGCCAAGGCCTCCAGTAAGAAGGTGCCAGGTTTTGATGTTAGTTTATTGGTTCTCTAGCTGTGCTCTAGGCATGTTCTAAGCCAGGGGTCGCAACCTTTCAGAAGCGGTGTGCCGAGTCTTCATTTATTCACTCTGATTTAAGGTTTCGCTTACCAGTAATACATTTTAACGTTTTTAGAAGATCTCTTTCTATAAGACTATAATATAGAACTAAAGTATTGTTGTATGTGAAGTAAATAAGGTTTTTAAAAAATGTTAAGAAACTTCATTTAAATTAAAATGCAGAGCCCCTGGAGCGGTGGCCAGGACCCAGGCAGTGTGAGTGCCACTGAAAATCAGCTTGCATGCCGCCTTCGGCACGCCTGCCATAGGTTGCCTACCCCTTTTCCAAGCCTTCATACTCATCTTATTGCTAGAACAGTAAATTCAGTAATAACAGACAAATAGTCTTAAGTGGCTAGGCTGGATAAGAATGTGGACGTATAGGACAATTTCCACATTAAGGCCCTTGAGAAAAATGTAATCAAAATAATTTTGGTTTGAAAAACGAATGTATTGCTTTAAAAAAAATAGCCTACCACCATTGATGCTTTCTCCACTTCCTCCTGCCTTAGCCTTCAGAAAGAATCTATCTCATTTGAATTCCCAGAGTGTGAAAGGTCATATCTAGCATCATATGGAAACCTATAAACTACTAGCTTCAAGAGAGACATCTTTAAAATCAGACTTGAATGGCTGACCATTGTCATATGCATGTGTCTGTGAGAAGCTGCCGTTTTCATTTGTTTGGCTGGTTAGTTTAAACATTCTCTGTTAGCTTCAAGGGGGTGAGTGATTTATTTGTTTGTTTTGAGTTTCAAATGTCAGCCGGAGCCTGTGGCTTTTTGTAGTGAGGCCACAGAGTCCCATCGTTACTAAGGGACCTAGGCTGCCCCAAGCTCTCTGAGCATTACACGCCAACCTAATATGGCAACCACAGCAAAATGCACCACTTAAAAATAATGGGAGAGCAGTGGCAGACCCGTGAGCCGAGGCTGTAAGAGCCCACGCTAATGCAGGCTTGTCACAAAGCATTGAGTACATAACGACAGAGGCAAAGGATGGAAGTAGGTTAAGTGACTGTTCTACAGGTAAATGTCCCACGTCTCCAGAAGAGATCCTTGGCTGCCGACAATGGTTTTAGCCCTTTATAAAGGTTATTTCAAACAGATCATCGCTCTTGTGAAGAGTGGTTGGCTGCAGTTGTCTCTCTCGGTAATGGCTTTTCACTGTGAGAGTCAGGGGGTAGCACGCCTTTCCCAAGAGTGGGATTTGAGGGGAGGGGATGGGGTCAGAAGATTCGGGGCTCACATGTCAAAGGGGGTTTGGCCTGTGGCGTCCTGACAGTTCTGAGTCTGGCCTCAAGGGCCACGATGGCCATGCATGTTGGGCCAAATCCCAACGTCCTTATTCAGGGCCTATTCTCTCCCCTACCTACAAAAGAGAATTCTGCGAGCCTCAGCTGGTGGGGACCTTGCTTCCAAGCTTTTCTGTTGGAAGAGCATGGTTTGCTCCCAGAGGATAAACCTGAATATCACCTCCTTGAACTCAGATCCCTTCAGAGCTGCTGGGATCTGCAGTTGAGGAGAGGTTTTGGTTCTTCCTGATCGCTATAGAGCTACACGTCCAGGGGATATCACAGACTATTCCCTAAAGGGATGTACCCCACACAGAGAGAGGGGTACAAAGTGCAAACTAATGCAAGCCTCACATGTTCCCCACAGGCTGGGGCCCAAACAGCTTCACTCTCCTCAGCCATCCCTCCCAGCTCTGGAGAGTGGGACTCCATGGAGCCCGCAGGTTTGAGAGGATCAGGGCAGGGCCGGCTCCAGGCACCAGCTTCTCAAGCAGGTGCTTGGGGCGGCAGTTCCAGGTATTCAGCGGACGGTCCCTCACTCCGCCTGGGAGTGAAGGACCTCCCGCCAAATTGCCGCCGCAGATCGCGATCGTGGCTTTTTTTTTTTTTTTTTTTTGGTTTTGGCTGCTTGGGGCAGCCAAAACCCTGGAGCCGGCCCTGGATCAGGGGCAGACTGCAGAGATGGAACGCCTCTCCTTCTGCAGGGCCTGGAGTGAGGAGAATGGGGCCCTGGAGGGAGCAGCGTGGGGCCCTCAGTTTTTATTCCGTTTGTATTTAAGCAAAGCTCCCATGGTCTATGGCAGCCATTTCTACTGAGTGAAGATTTCAGGCCTCAACCCACGCTTGTGCACAGTGATGATCACAATGATCCAGCAAGAGCCAGAGACCAAAGTGCCCACCAGATCGCCCGGTGACACTGGCAAGGCCCACAAGAGGGTGGGTGGACTAATGGGGCAGGCTCTCAGGGGAATGTGAGGCTGGGAACTGTGCTGGTTTTTAAAGGGCCATAGACTGGTCACTCTCTGTGGAAATACCTCTGTCCTGTATGAATTCCAGATGTGAGCGAGCACATGTCCAAGCTGGCCCATCAGAGTAAAAGCCAAGAAGCCCCAGCCAGCACTCCCCATTGGATTTAGGGCCCATGGAAGGCAGAAAGGATGGGACCTCAGGGCTGCTGTCCTACCAGGCGTGTTTCAATTCCATGTCAATGTAGACACCCTTGAAGTGGCTGAAACGTTAGTAGTGCATGTGTGAACTGTGTGCATACATGCACACACATTCTATATAGAGCCCAGAGCAGGGCTTTCAGATGAAAGATCCCTTCCATCTTCTCAGGGCTTCTGCTTTTCTGTCTCACACTCTGATGAGCCTGCTGCTCATTCTCCACTTTCCTCGGCTTTGATTGGGATGGATTAACTCGAGACCCTGTTAATCAGTGAGAGAGGGACCCTGGCATCCTTGTGCAGGATTCCATGTGCTTCACCTCTCCTCCTCCTTGGGGACGTGGCTCAGGGGCAATCTCCTCCATTCCCCAGGGAGGGTTACTGTGGCAACGACCACATATATTTCACATATCATGAAGATCCAGAGATGCAGCATGTGAAGAACACAGGCCAAATGCAGCCAGGGCCAGAGGAGTTAATTCCATACCAGCCCATGGAGTTTGCCCCTACTTATCCCAGATGTGACCTCAGCCCCATAGTTCCCAGGGTGCATTTCAGTGTTATACCTGAGCATTATTGTAGAATGCTGTGGGATGCTGTGTGGCTGCCCCCTGAGATAATTACTTGATGAGTCTTTGCCCAAACTAACCTCCTTTTGACGTTTCTGTCCTCCCTCTTGTTTCTCCTTTTCTTTACTGTCCCTTTCCCCCCTTACTCTTGAATATCTATTCTTCTCTGTTTCAGCAAAACGATATCAGTCAAAATAATTGATGATGAGGAGTATGAGAAAAACAAGACCTTCTACCTTGAGATTGGGGAGCCCCGTCTGGTGGAGATGAGTGAGAAGAAAGGTGGGGGATCTGCTCTGAGGCTGAGCCCAGCCTGCGTGCACATGTCCTGATCACTCATGGATGCCTGGCACTTTCCAATACATGCAATCTAAAACATGCCTTCCTCTATCTATGTCAAAGAGCAGGAGTCAAGTCACTAGGGCCTGGAGCTGAGAACCTTTGTTTGCACTTTGGACTCCAATTTCAGTTTTCCATACTTAAATTCAGACATTCTGGGCCTGATTATCAGCTGGCGTAGATCAGCATAGCTCCATTTATTTCAAGGGAGTAATGACGGCTGACACCAGTCAAGGATCTGGCCCTTCATAAGTTGCTGGGGTGCTGCTGTTACTTAAAAGCAAAACCAGTCCACCTGCTTTTACGGCTCAGATACTTGGCACAGAACTACAAATAGAATCCAGATACAGATTGGCTGCAAGCAAAGCAACCAAACCCTCTGGTGTTTGGATTTCCTTTTCCATCTAACGCTTATGTGGTGCATGAACAATAGCTCCCCACAATGTAAACCTATCTACTTCATTTCAGAGTTAAATTTGTGGATTGGCTCTTTTTTCAGAACGAAACAGCCTAGGTGCAGTGATGGACTTTCTGCTCTTTTACATAAGTAACTGAGGCAGATGTGCTCCTCCCTTCATATCATCTCGGTAACCATCTCGCCTGGTTGAACTTAAAGCATGAGTGTGTGACGCCAACCATTTGTTTTGCCTTTGTCTTGTGTTCCCACAGGAAATTCATTACCCTTAAAATACTTGACCGTGAGGAATATGAGAAAGAGTGCAGTTTCTACCTTGTGCTTGAGGAACCAATATGGCTACGAAGAGGAATGAAAGGTGTGAGAGTAAACCCAGACAAACTCTCGAGAAATTGTAGTCTGCTCTCTCTCTGTCTCCCTACTCTCACACTTGCTCTCTCCTCGCACTTGGCTTCCAAATATTTTGCCATATCTCCTCTCAAGCTTAGCAACTTTACCTTGTTTATTGTTTGGCAGGTGTAACTCTGGTCCCACTGACTAGCTCCCACTGAAGCAGGGTTGGGACTAAATACAAACTGACCTTTTTTGTCAAGTGTTCATCTGTGAACTGCTCCCACTTGTGAGGCAGTAAATGAAAACAATCCTGTGAATAAATCACTAGGGGTTCATATCCTCTCCATGCTAGCTAGAGAGGGACAAGCTCACACATACTGCATTGGTGCTGTCAGCCAAGAGTTTATGGCAGCATCTAGCTCCCACAAAGTGATCACAAACACTAGAGTGGGTCTGAGATTCCAGCACATGCAATGTGGGAAGACAGTGTGTGAATCCTAAACTGTCAATTGCTATTGCAACAGTATCAGAAACAAAGACATTTCAGTTGTGTATTCAAAATATACAGCACTGAAATCTCATATACAAATATTCTTTTAATCTAGGAGAAAACAGTCTCTTTTTTAATTAAAAAGACAATTGCATCATTTTTAGCAAGAGATAAAGTAGACCCTCTGTTTAAATAAAAATCACATTCTTAGCACAACATTTTTAGCTTTTTACACTGGTAATGAGCATACAATGATGTCTGAAGTTAGTTCAAAATCAGGTAATTCCAGTAGGATGTCTGTGGTCAGGATTTCACCCAGTGAATCTGGAAGTAAATAGGTAAAATGCACTGAAAGTGCAGTGACATGGACATCCCACTAAATCCTCATAAGGAGGATGAAATCAGTTTCCATCACACAAAATAAAAACATTTCTCTAAAGCAACTGCAAACATATTCATAAAAAAAAAAGGGGCTGCTAATTTTTCTAAGCAATTTATTTTCTTAAAAAGATAACTTAAACTGAATGGATGTAACTCATTTAATGAATTATTGATGGCTAATTAGGACATTACAGCAATAAAATAATTATCCTGAATAATTAGTCACAACATAACAGACATTTTTTTTAACAACCCAAACATTGTTAGCAACATTTTGTCTCTTTGACTTCCTGTTTAATTTCTAGATGATATCTTCTACTTAGGAATCATCAGATTGTATTATAACATTATTATTATCATACGTTTAGGCCCTGATTTAGCAAAGCACTCGAGCACATGTTTAACTTTTGAGTCCCAGGATTAGTTTATCCCAGATTGGGTAAGAGGTGATTGATCATGGTCTGCAAGTACCTATAGGGAGAAGACATTTCTCATAATAGATGATTCTTTAATCTAGCAGAAAAACGCATAGCAAGCTCCCATGGCTTGAAGCTGAAGCTAGACCAAAGGAGACTAGAAATAAAATGCACATTTTTAACAGTGAGGGTACTTAACTCTTGGAACAATTTATCTGAGGATGTGGTGGATGGAGTCACTTGGCGTCTTTAAATCAAGGCTGGGTGTCTTTCCAGAAGAGATTTTATAGCTCAAAGAGAAAGCAGAAAGCATTGGGCGAGGTTCTCTCACCCATGCTGTACAGGAGGTCAGTCTAGATGATCATAATGATCCCTTCCAACCTTCAGATCTCTGAATCTAAGACTTAGGTACATTGTTATCTGCTTTGCTGAATGGGAGCCTTAGCAAACTGGTGTTTGTGGAAGCTCCATAGGAATTTACAGGGGGCAGCTGGAATAGTGGCGTTAGCTCCCCTGTTCCCTCTAGGTGGGGAGTTGGAGACTAGGGATAACACAAATGTAGATCTCATAGCCCTTCCCCAACCCCATCCAGCCTTGGCACTCATTAGTGACCCTTCCATGCTAGCCTGTTAGGTCCCACCATAAAGTTGCCTCTACATTGCACGGGGCATGCTGGGTCCTTACATCCAGCACATCCACCCTGTGCCCCACTCCCAACCACTGTGCAGGACAGCAGTGGTGCAGAGGGCATTGCTTGGGCTCCCCACATCTTGTGGGATTTCACCCCAAAGAAATAAATAGGCTTCCCTTCTTATAGACTAAATCCGCTCATTTGCTGACTACCCCCGATCCAGCAAAGCATGTAAGCATGGCCTTGATTCAGGAAAGCATGGCCCTGTTCAAGACAGCACTTAAGCATGTGCTTAAAGTTAAGTGTGTCCTTAAGTGCTGTCCTGGATAGAAATCAGAAGGGTAGCCATGTTAGTCTGGATCTGTAAAAAGCAACAGAGAGTCCTGTGGCACCTTTAAGACTAACAGATGTATTGGAGCATAAGCTTTCGTGGGTGAATGCCTACTTCGTCCTGGATAGAGATGGGCTTCAGCACAAATGTGGGTCAGCGCCGTGTGTGTCAAATGTGAGTAGTCCCGATTAAGTCAAGGGGGCTACTCACATGCTTAGTGTCATGTATGCTTAAGTGCTTTGTTGGATCGAGGTCTAAGATGACTTCATGTATATCAAATGTTGGTGCATTTCGACTGAAACACAATACTATTTATTTTAGTTCCTTTTCCCTCAGTAGGCAAAAAAAAAAAACCCTTCTTACAGAAAAATGAATAGGAAATGTCTATTCACTGGTAGCTGTCTGATTTAAAAAAAATATTAAGCTAGTTCATATAAAAGAAAGAGGAGAATAATCTGGATTAGTTTAATAAATTACACAGACAAGAAATTCAGTTCAGTCCGATTCATCTTTACTCAAGTAAATGCATGATTTTATCAGGCTCAAACAATTCTGCCTTTGGAAAAACTAACTTTTGTTCACACAGTGAGTTGTTCAGTGGCTCTAAATCCAGGCCTTTCTAACAGCTGGGTACATTTCTAATCCTGTTCAAAGGCACATTTTTCTCAGAGTGTATTCATAGGAGAACTAGGGGGAAAGGGACGGGTGCAATTTTGTGCTCAGTGGGTGCATTCATCAGGCAGTCTTAGAGCACAGGGACCAGCCAGACACCTCTGCCCCATACTAGGTTGATGCTGTCTTGCAACATTTCCTAGTTGGTTAGTTGCATTGGCACTGCCATGCATAAGAAGGCAGCCAGAGCCGGCTTGCTTGGAGCTGAATCCACCATACACTAGCTCTGCATCTGCCAAGCAGTATTCCCCAGCCAATTTATGCCAGTTGCGCGTAGAGGGACCAGTGAATTGCCCCATGGTGCTTGTGGAGTACTGGGGAGAGCCCAGCCGTTGCTCGCCAGCAACCTTTAGACAAGGTGCAACTTTCTATTCCTCCAGTCTCCCCACATGCTTGGGGTTCCCAGGGGAAGGTGAACTATGGCCACACCCCAGCTCCACCCAGAGACAAGGTCTTGTAACATTTGGTGCTGCTGGGCATGAGAGCACACACACAGACACACACACCTTCCAAGATACTGGCAAGCAATAGCTGAATCCTTCTGGCTGCCGCCTGCATGGGAGCACTGGGCTCCCTGCTCCCTCTCTGGCCTAGCGCGCTGAGAGGAGAGAAGCTGCCATTACCTAGAACTAGATGGATTCCTCAGAGGGGCTGCATTTATCCCAAGAGAGAACATTGCACATGGACCTTTTTCCTCCTCCCCTGCATTCCTTGACAGATGGATGCCCTATGTGATTATTAGCTCACAGAAAATTCCATTAAATCTGACACACTAGCGCAATGCAATAGAATCCCAGTGAGTGGGATTTGCATCACTAGCAGTGCTAGGGACACCTACTATTGTTTTTGTACCACCAAAATAAAATTAACCATTGACACTAAAAGCTATCCATTGATTTCATTCGGCACTGCATGGGCGCAGTATTGTCCACTCTCATGGTTTTATCATGAATCTTGGATTATTTGGAGGGTTTTTAAAGCTCTCACTGCTGGAGTCCTGTGATGACATGAGACTCTCAGCTTTTGGTTTATAAAAAGTAAGTTTCTAGCTCTCATGGTTGCAGGGGAAAGCTTGAAAATGTGAAGCCAAGGCTCCATAAAGTCTTAGTAGTCAGAAGGTAAATAAAAAGAGCCAAAAATGTATTAGTCATTTTAAAATCTCATGATTTTTAAACCAGTTTTTGAGGACTGACATGATTTTTGAACTCTTGGGGCTGGTAATACTGTGAGCTCAGCTTCTGAAATCAGGCCTAGGTGTGCCAAAAATTAAAATACGTAAAATCAGCAGCTGCTTTTGAAAATATTGGCCTGATCTTCTCTGCTTCAGTTTCCCTCCCTTTGAAAAGGGTTAATACTTCCTGATCTTACTACCTTTCCAGGGTATTGCTAGAAGTAATTAGTTAGAGTGTTCAGTTCTTCAAAGATCCAGAGTGCTACCTGAATGCTAAATGATAGTTATTTTTTATCAGGGCTTAAACTGTCATTTTGCTAAATGACAGGATAAATACTGTATTATATTTCGTGAGTCAAGCCCTAGCACAAACTGTACTTCTTTCATTCTACGTTCCCTGTAGAAATCAGGCCATTATGTAATTATTATTTTCCATTTAGACTATTAAAGGAAGTAAAAGAATCCAGCAAACAGCCCTTACATCCATATTTTGGGACATATTATTTCCTCGATCTGTGGTGGTATTGCCATTGATGTCGTTGGACGCTCCATGAATACATGGCCCAAAGGGGGGAAATGAATTTTTTTAAAGTTTGTCTTTTATACCATATTGCTATATGTGACATTATTTTTTTTTCTTTTAATTCACAGCCCACGCTCATGAAATGTTTCTGTTCCATTATTTTCAATGCTCTTTTCTGGGTTACCAATGGTATCCTGAAACTTCACAGGTTTTCATTGTCTGGGCCTGGGAGCTGGAGTCTTTCTGTGGATGTTCCTTTTAATTTCATTATTCATTTACTTTTCTTCTTCTGTGTTTGTCTCTCTGTCTGTCTCCTTCACAGCTCTGTTGTTGAATGAGCTTGGTAAGCACTGCATTTCTTGTATTTCTTTTCCATTTTCCCAGTGTGTCCGTATATTGGTGGAAATGATGATTTTGTTTGACTTTTCTTTTTGCTCACAAGAATCTCTCTTAAGGTTGTTAATACCATTTTACTAAGCCCAGGTAATTGAGATCATGTTCTTCTTTGAGTATATGCTCCAAAAATTGTTAGCTGAGACATGAACATTTGTGTTAAAGGAGGGACAGTGGCTAAAATCATAATTGAAAGTGGCATTAATTACAATGACAAGGGAGCCTAAGGGGGTTAGGAACAGCATTTCACTGGGATTTGGGCAGTTAGCTCCTTTGGAAATCCCAGACAACAAGCATATTTAGGGTCAGAGTCTGTCACCCTTAAGTGCAGTGAGTAGCTCCACAAGTAATCCCAATGGGGTTATTAGGGCGTTAGACGCTACTGAATGGGAGCAATGGTATCGGACTCTGGCCACTAGTGGATATATTCAATACAACTAACTCCTTGGGTTTGCTACTAGCCTTCAGGTTGATTTCACTGGACACTGTGCGCTAATTTGTAGTAAAAAGATGTGGAAAGCACTAAGAGTCTCAGAAATGTACAACAGAACTGAGCTGTTCAAACTAATTCATATCCTGTTACGTAGGCATAAGAAACAGAATGTTTGTAGTACCTGGCAGTGCTCTGGCCAGAATACTTAGGGCTTATTGTGGTGAAATTGACCACAAGAGCTATTCCACAATCACTCCCCCTGTGCACACTCTTATTCAAGAATCAGTGTGCGCATACGGGGAGTATTCCAGAACAGCTATAGCATTTTAAACTCTCTTCCTTATAACTTCCCAGTGTAGACATACCCTAACTACATATATTCAGAAAACTCTGCATGCTGTTTTGAGGGAGGCATGGCATGCTGCCTTCTTAGAGCACACTGCAAAACCAGCCTCCAAATTTGGCATAAAAGCTATCCCAAGCAGGATACACAAACACACAAAATGAGGGTGTGGAGGGGAGTCCCAGCAAAGCTAAAGCATTCTGCAGACTACCTTGGAAAATCAAAGCCTGGGCCTTATCTAATTCTCATTGGAATCAATGGAAAGACTCTCACTCATTTCTGTGAGCACTGGACCATTGTAGAAAATGCTGCTCTGGACAGTAGTAACTTGGTATGAGCAGAACTTCGCCCCGGCTCTAGGTAAATGGGGAATGTTTCTAGGGATGTCTGAGCACTCAGGGGCTTGGTGAAAATAGTGGTGGAAGGGGCTTTCCTCTTCCCCAGCATTGTATCCATCCCTCTTGAATAGCCCTCCATTTAGTCCTAAAGCTATCCAGCTGCAGCATGGATTTGGTGCATCATGTCCTCTCACGCCCACCCCACTGCTGCTTTTATTGCTGAAAATGTTCTCACAGCAGAAATAAAGACTCATGGGGTTAGGCCCTAGGAAGAGTAACTTGCTCTTAATGAGAGGATCTTGCATCATTTTGAGTTCTGTGCATCCCTCCCTCTGCTCTGTCTCCCACACTGAGCCCTGCGCTCTGGCCAGGCTGGGTTGAGAGGAGGGATAGTAGCTGTAGGGTTTTTGATCTTTTCCACGGTGTGATTCTAGCCACTGTCGCCTCCTAGAAATGCCCTCTCTCTCATGTCTGGTTGGCAGGGAAGGAAGAGATTTGCACAGCTCAGCTTTGTAGTGAATCTGCACTTCCCAAACTGGAGTTAGATTGGCCACTGCTAGGGTAGAACCTGCCATAGGGGACCTAGGAGGCGTGTCCCGCCCCAGCCCCGAACCACACCCCAAGGGGGTCCTCTATGGGTGGATAGGAGGGCTAGCCATCTCCACAGCACCAGCCCTGCCTCCGGTCTGCACCCTACGGAAGGCTCTCCACTAGTCCAGGATCTTGCTGCACATGGGGGGAGACTGGGTAGTACAAGGGAGGGGCCAGGGAAAACCACATTCCCAACCACCCCTTGGCCCTGTGAAGATGTATCTGGAGCTCTCCTGTCTCTTCAATGGAGCCCTCCAGGACTAATTTAGGATTTCGAGGGGACTGAGCAGCTACTGAGGAGGCAAAGGGCCTCTGTAGGATTAGCGCTGGCCTCCTTCAGATTCCATGGGATCCACAGTGCCAGGGGGCGGGGGAGAGGCTGGTCCCTGGGCCTACTGAGCAGGGGGCAAACCCCCTTCCCCCGAGTGATGGTGGGGGAGCAGCTGGCTGCAGCTGTCCCCATGATTCGGGGGTGGAAAAGAGATTGTTCCAGGAGGTGCTATCTTAAGCCATGTGGGGTGGGAGGGAGGCTGGCATGCATGCGCCCCATAGTCCTGCTGTCTCCTGGCCTCCTGCAGCCCAGTCTCCCCCACCCACCCATTCAGAGCCCCTCATTCAGAGTGCAGCGCACTACACAAGGCCCAGCAGAATGGGTTGGGGGAGACCATGGCACTCCATGCAGACCCGAGGCAGGGGACAACCTCTGCTAGAAATGGGAGACAGGTGTTGTAGTGAGCTGTTCCTCTGCAGCTCACATCGTAGCAGGAGCGTGTGGGCCACTGCTCTGGGGGGAGGCTGCTGCGAGATGAATGTCACTGTGATGATGCAAAATAGATGCTAATCTGCTTTCTCTTTCTCTCTCTCTTTTTTTGTTTTGTGGTTCGTTTAGGTGGCTTCACAATAACAGGTATGGATTTCTGATTCCCTCCTTGCCCCGTGCCATTGTTCCTCTCTGTGGTGTTAACTGCCGGATGCTCATTCTGCTCTTTTTTCCTTTATTTCCTGTTTGTTTTTTTAATGGAGGGAAACTTCTGAATGGTAAGAAAGCGCTGTTCAGTTTCCTTGCCACCTATTCCGAGCCGCTAATGTTAACACGGCACGTCTAACAGCGAGTGATGTGTCCTTGTCACCAGCTTAACCTCACGTGTGTTTCACAGTAATCCCCGTCCTTTAGCTGTAGTGATTACAGCACGTACCAGGGAGAATCTGCCTCAGCGCGGAACTCACAGCCCTGGGGGAGGGAGGGCAAATGGGGTGAAATGGACCCCAGCCTGGGCAGCCTGAGAGGCTGCACTGAATTAGGACAGCTGTCCTTGGGGTGCTTAGCCACACAGTCCCTGGGAACTCTGGCACTCTGCGCCAGGCCGGCATGCTCCTGCACAGTGACCTGTGCAGGCCAGCTTCTGGCTGCTATACCCAGAGCCTGCCGCAGGGGATTTTCTCCCAGGGCCTGTCTGCTCTGGAACTGGAAGGGGAGGTTTCCCGCTCAGGGAGACCTGCGCGCTGACTAGCAGTGTAGCTGTGGTGGCGGGAGGGGGTAGCTGTCCAAGGATGCACCTAGGCTTTCAGAGAGGCTTGTGCCTGGGGAGACTGTAGCACATGCGCCCTCCAGGGCTACGCTGCTATTTTTAGCACGGTAGCTTGATCAGAGCTCGCCCATGTGGAGACTACGCTGGGAGTTACTCTTTGCAGCTCCAGTGTCGACAACCCCCCAGTCTCCTAAATGGCTTTCCTCAATCCGCGTGCAGTCTGACCCATGCTCTTCACAGCCATCAGGGGTAGGGGAGAGGCAAGCCTGGACCAAAATGTGGGGCCTGCTGGTACCTTCTCCTGAAGGGGATGTCAGCCATTTCTGCGGCAGGACTGGCCCCCATGCCGTGTGTCCGCAGCCCTGCCCCATGGGGGGGATCCCTCCTGGGATGCCATGGGCTGCAGTTCTTGCGGCACCGTCATGCTGCCAGGGAAGGGGGGAACGCAGAGGCAGTAGGGAGGCATGGGTCTTCCACTCGGGTTTCTCTGGCCTCTTGCTGATCCCTGGGGTCCGTGTGAATCCTGGAGAGCTCCCACATAGTTTGAGAATCAGCCCTGCAAATCCCATATGTCCCTTA
Organism: Trachemys scripta elegans; assembly: GCF_013100865.1. Lineage (NCBI taxonomy): Eukaryota > Metazoa > Chordata > Testudines > Emydidae > Trachemys > Trachemys scripta. The sequence continues at coordinate 1,017,192 of NC_048300.1, read as the reverse complement.
CAGATCAGGGAGTAGCTAGACCTCCCCCTCCCAGGGGTTTTCCCTACAGGAGGGGGTAGCTGGAGCCAGCATTGTTATTCCCAAGTGCAGGCAGTGTGCATGGCGCTGCACAAGACACCAGTACACCATTGCCTGCCCAGAGAGGTATGGCCAAACTCCACAGACGGTGATTTGATCCCTGTCCCCAGGTACAGGGTGATATGTAACTACATTTCTCTGTCAGCAAGAACAGTTGGGGCTGGGGGGTCTGCCTCCCTTTTATCAGATGGAGATCAGTGAGAAACAGAGAATCAATCATCTTCTGTAATTCCAATGTCAGTCTGTCGGCAATCAGTGCTGCAGATACAGCTGATTGTGAAATAAAGCCACTTGGCTGCATGCTGCCAAGAAACGCTTCGCTGTTTAAAATGCCGCTCTGCAAGGACGCCTGAGAAATCAGTCCTCCCCATCTGGTGTTCTGGATCCTGGCACCCTCCTCAGGGAGTGGGCGAGGCAGGAATGGTTCCTCACGGATCATTGCTGGGGTTTGAACGGCAGAGTCCGGCTGCTGTGGTACAGCTCGGGAGCAGCAGGCTATGTGCTCTTGGCTGTACAGTCTCAATGTGTGATTGTTAGCTCATCAGAAATGCCAGCCATATATGAAAGCATGTTCAGATGAGTTCCTGCAAACCGAGTTACATGAACTAGGGAACCATCACTGCACTAAAGATACTCCTTCTCCATCCTGCCAGCGCCTGGCATAGGACTAGGGACATCATGCCACCTTTGCACCTCCCTATGTTCTGGGCTGTCCAATGGCCTGTCCAGACATCAGCTTAAATTACAACAGCCCCACATCTGCTCTAATTTACCCTTGGTGGCAACAACACCATAGAGCCACGGTATCATCTGAGAGTAGCTGGAGTACCATGGCACTTCAGCCATGTTCTCTTCCCCAGCAACTGTCTGTGCTAGGGGCTGGGAGAAAAGACCAGTTGTGGCAGCTCTGTGCCCTCCAGGGAAGACCCTATGCTGGGGTATTCCCCAGCATGGAGATTTGCTGCCTTCACAGACCATTTGTGCTGCCAGCAAGGCTTCAAGGGGCAGTGGAGAATTGGGCTCAGTAAGCGTAAGAATAGCAACAAATAATTAGACAAGCATGCCGGTGTATTCACAGGGTTGTATGTGAGCCATGCATGTGGTACCAAATCTCTGCACTTGTCCAACAGGGGAGCAGACATACATGCCTCCTTGGTTAATGTACACCTTGCAAGTGTTGCTCGGGTGTTAGCTCTGCATTAGAGAAGAGGAGCCATCAGTCTCCCCCTTAGTACTAGCAGAGCGCAATAATGACTGTGACTCTGCATGAGGAGGGGTTCAGAGGGCCAAGCTCAGACAATGGGAAACTATTTTTAGCTAACAAGGTACTTCACGGAGCTCTGATCTCCCTGATCGCTTGTCTGAAAAGCACACGCAGCATCAGACTCTGAGGAGCCAGCCCCAAATTGGGACAGTTAAAAAAAATTAAATAACACCACATACAATTTTCAACATTTTTCCAGTGTAACTGAGATTGAACTTGGCCAACTGTGCTGGAAATAGATGTCCATAGCTTGCCACCATGGCTATGAGGGTAAACTCTTGGATCACTTCTCTCTGGCTCTGCTTTTTCCCATCAGTGCAGGAGAGCAGACAAGAGTGTCTGCAATGGGGATTTAAAAACAATAACCTTGTGTGAAATAGAAATAGAGTTCACTAACATCACCGAGTCACTGTGATCCATCCACTCATCTTCTGCCCATCACTTTGTTAGGCAAACCTGTCTTCAGGAAGGTCCATGCTAGAGAACATCCAATTCCTTCTACTGTAATCAGCATTCAAGGTATTCATTTTGACTTGGTTGTCTAGGACCACAATTTAATTAACACGAAGCTAGTAGCTTTTGAGTGTTCATGTACTGACACTAGTCATTTGTTTTAATGCACTTCTCTTTTATACTATATTCAGGTAATACAGAGTTTCAGTACCAAGGTCTGCAATGAGCTGTGTGCCAGTGGAATTCTGTGCTTGGGTGGAGTTGGCCTAAGTGACTTCAGCATCTTCATTTGACTTCTTGGGGAGACTGAGCAGGGATCACAGATTGATAAATGTTCAGGCACAAAGGGACCACTAGATCAACTAGTCCAGGGGTGGGCAAACTTTTTGGGCCGAGGGCCAAATCTGGGTGAGGAAATTGTATGCAGGGCAGGGGGTTGGGGTTCGGGAGGAGTGCAGTGTGTATGAAGGGGCTCAGGGCATGGGGTTGGGGTGCGGACTGTGGGAGGGGGCTCAGGGCAGGGGGCTGGGGTGCAGGAGGGGGCTTAGGGCAGGGAGTTGGGGGACGGGGTGTAGGAGGGGTTTGGGCTCCGGGGTGGCAGTGGTGCACACCAGGGCCAGGGCAGGCTCCCTGCATGCCTGCCCTGTCCCCGGCCCCACGCCGCTCCAGGAAGCACTGCGGCCCCTGCGGGGCGGGGGAGGCGAGGGCGAGGGCTCCCCGTGCACTGCCCTTGCCACACCTCCAGCTACCTTCCCCGAAACTCCCATTGGCCACAGTTCCCCGTTCCCAGCCAATGGGAGCTGTGGGGAGTGGTGCCTGGAGGCAAGGGCAATGCACGGAGCCCTCCCCCCCCTCCGCCCGGGGGCCACAGGGAAGTGATGCCAGCCGCTTCTGAGAGCGGTGGGGGGCCTACGGCACCACGGGGGGCAATCCTGTGGGCCGGATCCAAAGCCCTGAGGGGCCGGATCTGGCCCATGAGCCGTAGTTTGTACATCCCTGATCTAGTCTGACCTCCTGTATACCACAAGTCAAAGAATTCCATCAGTTACTCCTGTATTGAGCCCAATGACTTAGGACTGACTAAAGCAAGCCTTCTGGAAAGGCATCCACACTTGATTTGAAGACTTCAAGAGATGGTGAATCCATCTCTTCACTTAGTGTTTTGTTCCAGTGGTTAGTCACCCTCGCTGTTAAAAATTTGGGCCTTATTTCTAATTTGAATTTGTCTGGCTTCAACTTACGGGCATTGGTTCTTCTGCCAATTCTCCAAGCAATGTTTGGCTGAAGCAAGTGATAGATTCTTTCACCTTTCACTCCAGGCTAACGATGTTATTTGCCTGGGAACTTCTTTAGCTTTTTAAAATGCTGAATAATAGTTTAGCGACAGGAATCCACGCAGACCTTGCCCAGACTCTGATGGATTCCTCCCCAGACAGCTCCTGTATCCATGTGCTGCGTCCTTCCTCACCTGTCTCATATTGGATCCCTTGTCCGCGTGTCACTTGCTCACCTTCCAGAACAGACCCTCTTGCACTCCATATCATTTCCCAACAGCATCTCTCCACCCATTAAAGCAGTCTTCTTTATAAAGTAGCTATCAGGACAGGCATCATTTGCAAAGTTCCCCTGGAGACACGCACGCCTTGTAAAGGGTGCATCATACGGATGGGTGTATCTAATGCATATATCCAGCTGAGGTGGGTATCAGTCAAACTCATGTGTCTTATATACGCTTAAAAAGATAATGGGCCAATGCTTCTTCGCTGCCTTGCACCTTATGTCAATATTTACATTAGGGCGAAGTAGATGTAAAGCGCTAATAGATCAGATTGGCCATAGGTACAAGGCAGTGGAGAGTCACAGCCGGTGTGTATACACTTCAAGGCCCACATCCTTAGCTTGTGTAACTCAACATAGCTCCATTAAAGACAATGTCAGCATTGTAGACCTTAGAGCAAGGCAGGTCTACACCAGCTGTGGATCCACAATGATGGCTAAGGGACAGGAAACTGAAGCAGCTTAAAATGCACCAGACTGCAAACCTGCCTGCACATAGCAGTGTTCTGGAGCGTCATGAAAATCTGACAAGGGCATTTCAATTAATAATTATCCATTTTGAATCTGCAAGAATTTAAACCACAACAATTAAAAGCATGGGTTGTTCAAGGGACGTTCAATCCCCATTTCAGAACAGTGAAGATTCCACTTTGTAGTGGTGAGGTTCTTGCTGGGGGGGACGGGGGAGGAATCTGTTCTGTGAGGACAGGAAAAGATGGAAGTAAATATGCAGTCCTGCACATTACCCATAGCTGTGAATATTTTTCCTAAAGGCTGGTTATTTGAGTGACAGCCTGCTCCAGGGGGTAGGGCATGGGGCTGGCAGTGAGCAGGCTGCAGGGTGACCTTGAGCAAGTCACTTCTCCTTTCTGTGCCTCTGTTTCTATTTGTCCATTTGTATTGCAAGCACTTGGAGACCGAAGCCGTTTCTATGTATATGTTCAGCTTCCAGCATAACAGGGCCCTGATCTCAGCTGGGGTCTGCGGGTGTTAGTGCAATACACACAAAGAATCATAATAAAGGCAAGAAGTACCATGAAGGTTGGAAATAAGGGTTTATTTTAAAGTAGGCTAATAGATTGGCCTTGACAGCAGCCGCATAAGCAACTGTGTGTGCCAGCGCTTAGCTGCAAGGTAAACCGACATATGGAGCAGCTCCTGGGGACAGGGAGGAGCTAAGACCACAAGGAGACAGGTGGCATCTCAGAATTAAGGGGCAGGATGAATCGTTTCTGAAAGCGCTGCTTGGGTGTCTTAGTAGCGAATTTAAAAGACAAAAGGCATCTGACGCCTGTCTTCCAAAGAGCCTCCGGCTTCTAAAAACAAATTGAAAATGCTGAGGGTTGATGTTTATCAGGTGAAACTCCACTCAGGGCCAGCTGGTGTAAGTTGGTGTAGCACCACTGAAGTTGAATAGACAATCTCCTCTGAAGTCAGTGAAGTTTTGCTGATTTACACCAGGCAAAGAGTCGTCTCTGAAATGTTCCAGATCCAGGTTTTTTTTGCCAAACTATTAAACCTAACACTTGTAGGGTTTAAAACTAAATCCTTCCCATCCAACAATGTTGAAGGTCAGGATTCCAGCCACACACTGCTGCTTTTGTCTTGCTTGTAGCATTTTCATGTGGTAACATGTTATTGGCAATTAAAACCATTGGAGGTTTTTAAGAGCAGGTTAGACAAACACCTGTCAAGGACAGTCTAGGTTTACTTGGCCCTACGTCAGCATGGGGGGCATGGTCTAGATGACCTCTTGAGGTCCTTTCCAGCCCTTCATTTCTGTGATTCTATGAATACATGCAGAGAGGACTTGTTAAGAACATAAGAACTGCCACAGTGGGTCAAACCAATAGTCCATCTAGCCCAGTATCCTGTTTCTGACAGCAACCAGTACCAGAGCTTCATGAGGAATGTACAGAACAGGACAGTTGGAGGGATCCACTTCTGTCTTCCACTCCTGGCTTCTGGTAGTCAGAGTTTTAGGGTCACGCTGAGCATGGGGTGGCATCCCTGACCATTGTGGCTAATTGCCATTGATAGACCTCTCCTCCATTAATTTATCTAGTTCTTTTTTGAACCCTGCTATACTTTTGGCCTTCACAACATCCTTTGGCAATGAGTTCCACCCGTTAATTGAGCATTTTGTAAAAAAAGTACTTCCTTTTGTTTGTATTAAACCTGCTGCCTATTAATTTGACTGAGTGACCCCTGGATTTTGTATTGTGAGGAAGGGTAAACAGACTTCTCTATTAATTTTTTCCACACCACTCACGATTTTATAGACCTCTGTCATATCCCCTCCTTAATCTCTTATCTAAACTGGACAGCTCTAATGTTTTTAATCTTTCTCTAAAGGTATGAAAGCCGTTCCATACCCTTGATCATCTTTGTTGCCCTTCTCTGAACCTTTTTCCAGTTCCATTATATCCTTTTTGAGATGCGTCAACCAGAACTGCACACAGTATTCAAGGGTTGGGCGCACCCTGGGTTTATAGAGTGGCACTATGATATGTTCTGTCTTATTTTCTATCCCGTTACTAATAGTTCCTAGCATTGTTAGCATTTTTGAGCACTGCTGTGCGTTAAGCAGAAGTTTCTAGTATCCATGGTGACTTGTTCTTCCAGTTTGGTTCTGGCACATTCACTCATCCCTTCACAGAGTGCAAGATGCCCTGCAGCCCTCCATGCAGGCTGCTCAGGGGACGGCTGTAGCCACTCGACAGTGTGAACACATCAAGCGTCCCAGGTGCTTCGTTTGTTGCCAAGCAGCAGTTAAGGTGTGTTACCCCCACGCATTAAGGCGAGTTAGACTGGGGAAGCTGAAATGAGAAGAAAACCCAGCTACCTCTTCAGAGGGCCTCAAGAATGGACTTACATGAAATTCACAAGTGGGGTGAAGCTGCTATAGCCTCATCTGCGGTAGAGAACTGCATTGTTACAAATTGCTATTGTTCATGGGACTGCTGTGACTTGTAACAATGCACTGAGACCACACTAGACATCTCAGCAAGCGTGTATCTGTTCAGCATGTCCACACATCATGCTCCCTCCAAGCAAGGCAGTGTCAGCATATCATGGGTGGCCGGGCCCAGCACAACTCCCTGATGGGGAGAAGTGGGAAGTGCAAACCATTTTGGGAGAGGTGCTGTACTGTACCTATCTCTGTGTTTAATCCGGTCTGTGTTTACTCTAGCCTCTCTTTGCCAGAAACTGGGAATGGGCGACAGGGGATGGATCACTTGATGACAGGATACTGGGCTAGATGATCTTTGATCTGACCCGGTATGGCCATTCTTATGTTCTGTGTAAGTCTGCACTAGAAAGCGTTTGTCAGCATAGCTAGACCAACATACCCTGCTAGTATCGACACAACTTATATAAACAAAAGTTTTTGCTGCTGCTCGAACTTATACCAATGCCCCAAACAAAATAGATGATACCGGCCACCAGACTTTTTTGCCTGTATAACTGTGTCTACACTAGGGCACATGCACAGCCATGGTGGTTAGGGGCAAGGGGGGGGTTCATATTCCTAACTGACATAGCTATGCCAGTAACGTTTTTAAGTGTAGACGAGACCTAACGCTGCAGTGAGACCTGTCCCAGAATATTCATAACCTGGTGGTCCCAGAATATTCATAACTGTCCAGCAATGTGGAAGAGCCAAGTTCAAATTACTTCTCCACACAAGGGAAAGCTAAAGGTTATAAGGCCGGGACCTCCGCTGGCCATTTTGTTAATCTAACCCTTCTTATCCTTTTATTTTATTTTTAAAATGCCAGGAAACAAAACAAAACATTTTGTTTCAGACCAAACAAAACATTTCTTCCCACTCAAAACAAAAATGTTTTGTCAACTTTTTCGATTTGCCAAAATTGTTCAGAATTTATGGCATTAGGTTGACCCAAACCAAATTTTTTTTTTTTCACTTCTCTGGAACAGCCAGCAAACCAAAAAATCAGTTATCTGACCAGCTGTAGTGTGGACATAAGCAATGTATCAGGTGCAGGCAACAGCAGAATTCTCTAGTGCAGACACGGCTCCAGTGTTTACAGTTTTTCTATTCATTGCTTTGGACATGCAGATAATTCAGTTACGGGGCTGTGTGTGTTAACGATAATCTAATACGGAAGTTCTGACGAGGTGTCAAATGTTGCTGGCATTCTCAAGGAATCCCTGGAGTTTTATTGCATTGCCATGTTCCTGAAGCTATCATGTGGGCTGGCTAGCAGATTCTTGCTGCATATGTGCTGCCTCTCACTCTGCATGAGTCTGTCACACTGAGACAAAGCCAGCTGTCCAAAATTCCTGTTGACTTCCAGGGTACAGCCCGAAAGACAGAGCTCGCCTTCCTGCAATGGCTCCAAGTTTTTAAAAAACAGACATATTTTGTTGTTTGTCTTATAGGGCAAACGTTGTTTTGTGATGATGTGAGTTTGTGATGTAATGTCTTGGCACTGCGTCATCGTATAGGCAGTGCAGTGAAGTCAGAAGAAAATGCCATTGCGTCACGATGCAGTGTTATGACCTGATGATGCAACATCCCAGAGCCTAACTTTAGTGAAAAACAATGCCAGGTTAGATCCAGTGCAACAGGAAATCCCATTTAAACAAAATAATGAACATCATTTGCTGAATAATAGTTATTCTCTATTTTTCCCATCAAAGAGATCTTGGAGTCATTGTAGATTGTTCTCTGAAACATCTGCTCAATGTGCAGAGGCGGCCAAAAAAGCAAACTGTGTAAGGAGAGGGGTAGATAATACAGAAAATATCATAACAGCAGTATATAAATCCATGGTATGCCAACACGTTGAATACTGCATGCAGTTCTGGTTGCCTCATATCACAAAAGAGATATTAGAATAGGAAAAGGTACAGAGATGGGCAACAAAAATTAGGGGTGTGGGGCAGCTTCCATATGTGGAGAGATTTTTTAAAAACTATGACTGTTTATCTTAGAAAAGAGATGACTAAGGGTGGATATGACAGAGGTCTATAAAATCATGACTGGTGTGGAGCCCAGGGAAGTGTTATTTACCCCTGCACATAACATAAGAACCAGGGATTGCCCATGAAATTAAGAGGCAGCAGGTTTAAAACAAACACAAGGAAGTACTTCTTCACACAACACACAGTCAACGTGTGGAACTTGTTACCAAGAGATGTTGTGAAGGCCAAAAGTATAACTGGGTTCAAAAAAGAATTAGCCAAGTTCCTGGAAGATAGGTCCACCAATGGCTATTAGTCAAGATGGTCAGGGACTACAACTCCATGCACCGGGTGACCCTAAACCTCCAACTGCCAGAAGCTGGAACTGGATGACAGAGGATGGATGACTCAAAATTGCCCTGTTCTGTTCATTCCCTCTTAAGCATCTGGCATTGGTCACTGTCAGAAAACAGGATACTGGGCTAGATGGACCACTAGTCTGATACAGAATGGCCATTTTTATATTCTTAGATAGAGTCATGTGGATAATATGAGGGCAACACAGGCCACGTGGGAGTGTATGTTTATCGGTATAGCAGTTTGGCTGAGGTTCAGATAAGCACCTGAACTTTTGGATGCTTAACTGAAATAAATCTTTCCAAGGTTCATTTACCTATTGCTAGTTGTTTAGACAAGCACACATAACACACATATCTGCAGCTACTTGCTGCAGACTTGATTAAAATCTGTCTCACCAATTTTATGACTTGCTGCAAAAAATGTCAGCAAAGCACTCAAAATATTAGAACCCCTGCTCAGAGTCCTTGGTTATGCACCAGTTATTATGGGCTCAGAGACATACACAGCCCCTGTTCCTTATGTGGGTGCTGCACAGTCCTTGTTATAAGCCTTTTGTCATGATTGTATAGTGACTGAAGAGCTATCTTTCAATGTACTATGTCCTTTAGCATACCATAGGTTAGAAGAGTCAGATTCCAAGCTCTGTGATTCTGGAGTCTGTCAGGTGTGACTCTAGTGACATCAGAGTTACTCCGGATTTACAGTGATGTAACTAACTGCAATCAGAATCTGGCTGACATTATTTTGTGTGTAACACTACCTGCACAATACTCCATTACTCAAATGTTTAGGGTGCAAAATCAAGCACTCAAAAGTTAGATAATGCCAGAAGTAAGGTTTGTGCAACCTTAAGTCACACATATACCCCACCCCTGTCTGTGTTCATTATGATACAGTCTTTAAATATATGAGCACATACTATTTTTTTGCCACAGGACCCTGCCTCATTCAGCGCACCTTTACTATGCATTCAGTTCCCTGTCACTGACATACAGGCAGGTTGGCTGAGGCCGCTGGGCCCTTCCATATGGGCTGGATGGCCTGGTTTGCATGTAGAGATCTGATTTTCAAAAGCACTCAGCACTGGCCTGATCCAGCTTCCATCAAAGTCAAGGGGCATGGGGGGGGGGGGCAATACAGAGGCCTTTTTGGAAATTCCACCTTAGATTGATTGCCCTAAAAGTTTCCACCATGGCAGCTCCAGAGGAGAATCCATAGCTGAGTGGGATTGAGATTGTGAATATTTTCCTATAGCCCAGGCTGAATTCAAGAGGAGCTGAGTGGGCGTGGAAGGGATTTGAAATTCAGAAGAGTTATGAGCTAGTGATGTCATTTGCTAGCGCTTCCGGCCATCTGCAACAGAAAACCTTTCAGCTCAGGCATAATGTCCTCTACCTTACTCCAACAACTGTCTGTCACTTGTGCCTTAGCTCCAGAGAATATTTTAGTTTAGAGAGAGATTCTCCTGACAGAAGCCAGTGCCAGAAAGTGAAAGATTGTGTGTTGCTCAAAAATTGGCTGTTTCGTTACAGAAGAGAATGAAGAGAAACAACCACTGACGAGCAAAGAGGAGGAAGAGCGCCGCATTGCAGAAATGGGACGCCCAGTACTGGGAGAACATACCAAACTAGAAATCATTATTGAAGAATCCTATGAGTTCAAGGTACAGCAATTGTCTGCTTCACTCCCCACAGGGCATGCAAGCCCTGAATTCACATTAGCATCTCACTGCATTTTATTAGATTGCTAAACTAGGGCCTCCATCTTTTTTACATGCCCAGTAAGCACATATTTGGCAAGCACATGGTATGCACAGGAGGGTATAGTCCTTGTGAAGCAAGTATATTGAACGCTTGAGGCCCAGATTCAGCCAAAGCATTGACACACATGTTTAAATCCATCCCTATTCAGCAAAGAACTTCAGCACATGCTTAAGTTCCAGTGACTTCAATGGGATTCAAGCTAATGCGTAAGTGCTTTGCTGAACAGAGGCAGACTACTTAATTGGCACCATAAAGAGGTTGTGTTGGGATGGGGATGATTGGAACAGAAGGAGTTGGGAGCCCAGATTTCATATGGTAGAGGTGTAATCAGAGACAATGCTATACAGAAAAATTCACCAGGGGCAGGGTGTGTTCATGTTCTGCTGAATTTACAGCCTTTATGCTTAAAAATCAAATCCACTAATGGCCCTTTATGTCCTCCGTGGGAGAGGCCCCAAAACAGCAACTTGAGGCATCATCAGGAGCTTCTGGAGGAGCGAGTGTTTCTGCCCCCAACTCCCAAAGGGAGCACAAGTGGCTGAATAAGGCACAGCTGGTGCTATATACTGTCCCCTCTCAGCAGCCAGCTGTGATGTCACGACAACAGCAAGACTGTGGACTTGTTAATAGCAATGGTGTGAGTTTCTTTCTGGCATTTCACTTGGCTTGGGCAGCAAAACTAGCCTGCTCAGCGTCACTGTCAGGACCAGGTCCTCGGGTGCTATAAATCACTGAAGCCCCATTGAAGTCAAAGGGAGTACTTGTGTGCTTCATTGCTCAGCTGGATTGGAGGGGCTGAGAGCTCAGCACCGTGCAGGCTAGAGCCCGTGATGCACTAGCACAAGCCTGTTGCATTTTGGTTGCCAGCACCAGAAGAGTTTATTGTCATTGACCTTCCTTGAAAATATTTTCACACAAGTTGATTTTGGGGTTTAAATAACTTCCTGGTGTCTCTTTCACAGACTTGTACAGGCAGCTCCCAAATCAGCATCATTCATGTTTACCGAAAGAAATGACCACAAGTGCTGTACTTGCTATGATACATGATAGAACTTTCTGTGCATCTGCTAAGTTAGTCGACTGTTGATTTGTCCAGTTGTTGCTACAGTTGCCTGTAACTTAACTGTTTAGAAAACCCAAGAGTGTTAATTGTGTCAGACTAAGGGCTGGTCCACACTGCGGTGGGGGATCGATCTAGGAAACGCAACTTCAGCTACGAGAATAGTGTAGCTGAAGTCGACGTTTCCTAGATCGAACTAAGTTTACTTACTGCGGGTCCATGCGGCGCAGGCAAGCTCCCCCGTCGACAGTGCTTCCTCCTCTCGGCGAGCAGGAGTTCCGCGGTCGACGGGGGAGCACTTCTGGGATCGATTTATCGCGTCCAGATGAGACGCAATAAATCGATCCCAGAAGATCGATCTCTACCCGCCTAATCGGGCGGGTAGTGTGGACCTAGCCTAAGTGTTTGAGAAGCATCTCAAAAGTTGAAAATCAGGAAACCCAGTAGCAGTAAAATAGATGGAGATACACTGCAGGAGAGATTTCCAGAGTACATGTGCTAATGAAAACTTGCATGAAAAAATTACAGCACAACAGCAACAATCAGTTTATCACAAATAACAAAGTAGCCTTGATTCTACCAGTGTTCTGGGAGCAACAGCAAAGGAAATAAGGAATGCAACTCCATCATTTTTCTATTGGTTATAGACTATAGATACTTATTACAGAACAATATGGCAAGCCAAATGCTTAGCTAGGCTTAAAATGCCCAAACTAAAATAAAATACGGTTTAAGAAAAGAGACTATGGCCTCAGTCCCGCACATGAATCCTGATGCTGTATACACTACGCACATGCTTAGCTTTGCACATGTGAGTGGTCTCATTTACCTGAGTGTGTAAAATTAAACCTGTGCAGGATCGTGGCCTCAGTCTGACAATTTAGTCCCCTTTTTTAAAGTAAAAAAAAATAAACCAGTCACACTGTTTCATGTAAGCGGTAGAGTCTCTCCTACCTGCATTCAAGCACTCTCGGCTGCCCATTGTGACTGCTTGTGACAGTCAGATCTGACAGCTAGAAGCGTGTGGCGGAAGGCAGAAATATTAGCCATAGAATGATGCAGGTCCTTTTCCCTATGAACTAAAAAGAGATTACCGCAGGTTAATTAGAGACACCTGAGTCAATTAAGCACCCTCCACACACACACCTTTAAAAACCCTCTTCTGGTGTAAGAGTGGGAGGAGAGAGAGAGAGAGGGGAGAAGAAAGAAAGAAAGAAAGACATTTCAGCAGGGAGAAAAAGCGTGGCCTAGGTGAAGAGCTGGTTAGCTCCCTACAGGGAAAGCAGTGAGTTTGCATCTGTTCAGGGAAGGACTAGTGACCAGATGTCAGCGCAGTAAGTCGATACTCTGCTAGGGGCAAGGAGATGTATTTCTTCTGTGGTTTTGCTTAAGGAAACTATTCAGGCCTAGCCTGAGACCCACTGGTAAATCCTGTAAATAAACCAAAGTCCAGAGTGTAAACCCTCTGGAGTGGGAGTGATTTCCTCCAGCCCCTCTCATTGCACCTTCCCCACCCCCCAAGGGAGAAATGCTGATGTGGCGGAAGAGGTGCCTTGCCACACCCTATCATATTAGAACACAGTGAAGAGTGCTTGGATTAACTTCCAATGAGAATTTTCTGCCAGCCGTTTACAGCACTAGTGATGATTCTGCATTAGTGATCGAAGTGTCTGATTTAACAAGTGTACAAATGCCGTAAAAAAGCAGGAGTGGATAACCAAAAATATACTTCTTTCACTTTGAATTATTTACAGTGCTTCCAAATATACAGATCAAAATTCCTTGATCTGTTTTGTAACAAAAGAAGCATTAGCAAGGTAGGAGTCCTCTCTACAGTATCTGCCATTAAACGTCTGCTGAAGAGTGTGGAGAGACCACTTATTTTTAGTTCCGGTTAGAAGGTGTGCAGTTTAGGAAACTTCTCTTGTATTTCAGGGTAGCAGCCGTGTTAGTCTGTATCCACAAAAAGAACAGGAGTACCTGTGGCACCTTAGAGACTAACAAATTTATTAGAGCATAAGCTTTCGTGGACTACAGCCCACTGTAGTCCACGAAAGCTTATGCTCTAATAAATTTGTTAGTCTCTAAGTTTCCACAAGTACTCCTGTTCTCTTGTATTTATATTTCAAACAGACTTTTTAATGGAATATGGGATTTTGTGTGCATACGCATTGTCACTTTTGCTGCTGGTGCTCTTGTTCTGAGCGGAATATCTTTTCCATAACTGTACAATGTAAATCCAGAAGACTTTTGATTTCTGCCCATGATCTCAGGTTCTGAACCAGCATTGCACTTAATTCATTTATACTTGTCTCCATCTGCAGAATACTGTGGACAAGCTCATTAAGAAAACAAACCTAGCCCTTGTGGTTGGAACTAACAGCTGGAGAGAACAGTTTATTGAAGCTATCACAGTCAGCGCTGGTAAGTTCCTGTTTCTACATGGAATGAATTATGATAAGCCACTTTCTTGTCTCAGTTGTACTGCATTCGTGGCAGCAGATTACTGCTGAAGCAAAACAGATAACAAAAGTTATTCATAGTGTCTGCGTATGTATGTCAGGAGGCTTGTGACACAGACACCCCTCTGAGCCACAATTCTTGCCTGCCCCCTGTTGCGCCACAGCAGGGATAGAGGTGGTAATTTGCTGTTAGCCTATAACTGCAGTAAATTATTGGCTCCCTCCAATCCAACACTGACTCCGCTGTTCAGGCCACAAGTGGGCGCTAGAGTCAAGGCTCCATTCAGTACTGTCCCCTGCACCCCAACCTGCTCTGGTGTGTGCACAGTGGCCTCTTACTGCTCCATGTGCAGACCCGGGTCTGGGTAGCGCACACAGAGGTGTAAGGGCTGGGGGATACTTACACCCCTTTACTCTCTTGCCTGGGCACGCAGACCAAGTCACAGTCTAGCTCTATGAATGGGCTTGGGATCGTGGTTTGTGGGTCTATTTCTGATCAGCTGTGGCTGATAGTGTGGGGCAGTTTGATCCAGGGTCGCCCAGAGGATTCAGGGGGCCTGGGGCAAAGCAGGGGAGCGGACATACTCACCGGGCGGTGCTCCAAGTCTGCGGCGGCAGGTCCTTCAGTCGCTCCGCATCTTCGGCAGCACTGAAGGACCCGCCGCCAAAATGCCGCCAAAGACCCGGACCACCGCCAGGTAAGTAAAAATTAAAAAGGCGCCTCTACCCAGGAAAGTGATTCTCGGCCAGGGCCCCTGCGGGGCCTGGGGCAAATTGCCCCACTTGCACACACACACCCCCCCCGGGCGGCCCTGGTTTGATCCTGCTGTGGACTGCTATAGCTGCTCTTCCTCCCCATGTTCTCATGCACTGTGCTGGAGTCTCCTGTGTGCATCATGACAATTGCTATAGGGCACGTTCCTGCAATTCCAGACATGACAAGCTAAAAGAATAGCTCCACAATCAGCTGACCATGGAAGTAAGAGGGTGATAAAGCATAACACAGTGCATTATCTTCTGTCGCTTTCCAATGCCCCTTCCAAGAGCAGTCAAGCACAAAGACAAAGTGAGTGTCAGAAACTTTCCCAGGCAAGCATTCGGAGTAAATAATGATCTCCTTCCTTGTTAGCAGTCTTCCTGGTGCGTTGGACTTCGCATCTTCATGGACTGCAAGGTTGCTCTGAGAGGAACAACTTCATTTATTTTAAGTAGACTCCATTTGGAGACATTGCATAATCGGTTGATTAAACAAAAAGGCATGTTTCATTTGTGAGGAGCAGATCTCACTTCTGTCTGCTCAGTGCTTAGAAGTCTTTTGGTATTGCTAGTGTTTGCACATCACATGTCCCTTCTTCAGGTCTGCATAGCATAACTTCCTTCCTCCACAAAACAGCAGAGCAGTGACACATTTGAAGGAAGACATTGTGATAGCTTCCTCCTCCTGAAATTAGGTCTGCACTCCAGGCTGCTGAGCTGACGGGCTGCCAATAAGGCTACTGACAGTCAAATGTTCTGTTTACTCCCTTGTGGATTTTGTCAATTAAAGCTTAGAACATGAAAGGCATATCTCGGTGCTTTCATTCACTTTTTATGCCTAAGTTGAAGATACCAAGCTACGGACTTTACTCACTGCGCCTGAGAGGATTTTCCTTTGCAATCTGCAGCTGATCTTCCTTTTCACAAGGCTTTGGTTTTGTGGATAGCTTAGCAGCTGTGACCCAAGATATAGCTCTTCCCCATCCATCTAGCAAGTCTGATGTTGATTGCCTTCCCTACGTCCCTGGAAGTTGTGTGGTTAAATCTGACAAAGGATATTAATAATTTCCTTAAGGAATTCCTTATTTCACCTTGTGCTGTAATACCATGACAGTTCTAACACTTTGCATTGAAAGCTCTCTTACTTGATAAAATGGAAGATAGAAAAAGAAAGCCCAGAGAGGAAGGATGGTCCAAGGGTTGGGTACTTGCTGGAGACACGCAAGAACTGAGTTCAATTCCCCACTGTGCCAGGGACTTCCTCAGCGACCTTGAACAAGTCACTTAGGAGGCAGAGAGGTGTTCAGTTCCCCACTGAAAGTCAGTGGGAGTTGGGTGCCTCAGTTTCCCCTTCATAAAGTGAGGATAAGAGCGCTCCCTACTTCCCAGGGGTGTAGAGAAAATCAATACATGCAAAAAGAATTGTGAGATGCTCAGATACTACAGTAATGAGGCCCATGGATAACTCGGTACCTTAGAAAATAATTTTGACTTAGTCATCCTTATCCAAAACCTAATTATTGTCATTGGTCTCGAACATGCCACAAGAATGGCAGCTGTCCAATGGTGCGCTGGCTGCCTAATGTGCTGCAATAAAGGCTAGCTGGCTTGGGAATCGGTGGCATTTTGGAACGGCCTGATCCTTACCACATAAGGGACCAAAGGGAGTATCCGCTCCCCAGCGTGGTCCGTATCCATTCAACAGGCTTGGGAGTTTCACTGCCCACGCTCCTAATAGATTGAATGGCGGTGCTGAGAGTGGGATGGAGGTGGTAAAAGAGAGAGAACAAAACGCAGTCGAGGTGCAGAACTACGTCGATCTTAGGTGCCTCTGTGGCCTGTGATGAGGTGTACAAACCCCACACTAGAAAGGACTGGATAAAAAGCTACTCTGGACCCAGCTGTCTGTCCCCCCCTCCCCTGCCCGACCTGCAATGCATGTGCTGGCTGGAGGAGGTGTTTAAAAAGGGGAGCAGAGTAGCTCAGTGGAAGGCCCATGTGGAAGTGATCTGACCTGCGAGCTAAGCTCCTGGGAAGGGTACCCTGAGAGCTCTTGCTGCCTGAGACCTGACCCAGCCTCCAGAGATGGGACCTGGGACTTGCTGAAGGTCAGAGACTTTATTTGGGAGTTTAGTTCTTTACTTTATCCTGTGGGAAGAGAGGGGACTGGTAGGGAGTGATGCAGGGAGGCAACCGCCTAGCACCACAGGGTTTAGCTGTCTTCTGTTGGGCCCTGGATTGGAGCCCAGTGGAGGAGAGGCCCTGTGCTCTCTTACCCTCCCTAAAGAGGGACAACCACAGAAGTCTGTCCCTTGTTGGGGAAGATACAATGCTCTGGAGCACGAGACCCAGACCGCAGGGGAAGCCCTGACTCTCTCGCTTAATCCTGAGGACTTGCCCATTACTGGCCTCTTTAGACATACCCCGAAAGAGGTGGGCTTGAACATCTGACCTGGCCAGAGGGCTGAGTCACTGGAAGGCCAGAGCACTGCAGGGCAGAATGGCAGTAAGACAGGGGAACGCCTGGGCAGAAGGCAGCCTGCCACACCCCTGCCGGACCATTCTCGGTGGCACAGGTTGTGAGTGTTCCCCATCACCATAGTATCTGAGAACCTCATGTCTCTAATGTATCTACTCTCACAGCACCCCTGTGCTGTTATCCCCATTGTACAGATGGGACACTGAGGCACAGAGAAACTAAGTATTTGCCCAAGTTTACACAGGAAGTCTGTGGCACAGCAGGGAAGTGAGCCCAGGTCTCCCAAGTCCCATGCTGGCACCTAACTGCAGGGCCACTGTTGTCACTGTGCAGAATAATGATGAGTCAGAAGTTCAGTGTGGGGTCATGTAGTGCTAAGAGCTGACTGCCGAGGCATCATGCTCCCAAACAAACCACAGAAAGCGCTGACCATTGACTCCGTGGAAGGATCGAGCCTCTTGCATTCAGTCTCAGGAAATGCTGTAAAGAAAACCCTGGCTAGGTGGATCCTTGGGACTCAGCAGAGGCAGGCCAGGGAGTGAGTGAGAGGCAAGCTCTTGATGTGCCTGCTGTGGATAGTTGCGATACCAGGGCAAGCAGCATGCAACTGGGAGGCCTCAGCTGAGAAGCTGGGACTGGCAGCCTGCTGTGCTGGTGAGCTGCTGTGCATTGCTGGTGGAGTTGGGCCATCCAGGAGAACCAGGGGAGTGGCATGAACCCCCAACCTGCTTTGCCAACGTAGCTTCACCCAGAGGAGACAACTTGGAAGAAATCATAGTGCTACCTATGCACTGAGTCTGCTGTGGGCAGCTGTCTCATCCAGGGGCATGTGCCTGGGGGAGAGATGAGAGCCTTGTTTTAAAGTCTCCTTGCCATTAGAGCATCAGTACCCAGCTCCTAATAGGATTCCAGGCCCATGTGAGTGCCCCTGTTATTTGGCTCCACTGTTTCTCCCCAAACACTACCTTGTATTGCTATTATAATAGAAATAAAGCCCCGAGTGACAGCAGCAATGCAGAAAAGATGTGGTGCCTTCTAGTTAGTCTCTGTAAGAAGAAAGCTCCTTCAATCCAAAAATTCAAATGTGACAAGCTCAGCTGAGCTCCTGTATCCACAGCACACTCAGCCAAGCAAAGCTTGATTCACAACACAGCGTATTCCACCAATCAGCCACAACAATGTGGGGACGTTGCTAGGAAAAATCAGACCTGCCAGCGTGCCCTGAGGCAGCATGGCCCTGTGGCCTAGGACACAAGCCTGGGGTGAAAGTCCTGCCTCTGGCCTGCTTGGGGAAGGTTAAGTCATCCTGGCTTCCTTTCTCACCCTTTGTCTGTTAAGTCTCTGACCCAAAGAGCTTGCAACTAACCTCTTTTTTACTCTGTGCCTATAGAATAGGACCCCAACCAAGCTTGGGGAACTTCTGTACTGCAAAATATTATTGATCATAAAATATATGACTGCTGGGATCAATGAGAGCAGGAATTAAATCAGAGAGTGAGTTATGACAGGATATTGTCATTTGTATAGCTATAGTGCCTAGAGCCCAGGACTGCACTGTGCTAGGCACTGTATGAACACAGCACATAAAGGCCATCCCTGCCATGGATCTAGCCAATTAAAAATAAGGCACCCACCCAGTTTCTTGTCTGCCACATAATCCACATTCATTTATTAACACTCCTGAATTTCATACTGCCCACTCTGTGGTACATGTGTCCCCTGGCTTCATTCTGTAATGGAAATGTGCTGCTGGTTGCACACTGCTGAGTTAATACACTGGGTGTGACATCGGAAGCTGAAGTTTATAAAGGACTACAATTTCAGTGTACACTAAGCTGTGTCAGAATTCTGTACATGTTCTCATTGTGTGATGTATTGGTAGAGAAGGAGAACGTGGCTAGGAATAGAGTAGAAAGGATTGATCTGTTTGGTGTTATTTGTATAAAGTTTCTGTAGACCTTATAAGTTTCTGTATTTCATTTTATTATGTAGCAGTTAGCAGATTTTTTGGTAGTGAATACTGCTGTAGTTTGGTAATGTTACAGCATACTGGAAATGAATTCCTGGAATAAGATCTAGAATTCTATAATCTCTCTAATACTGATATTTCGGCATTTCATTGGTGATCCATGCTGGCTGCTCTGCGAGCTAGAAGGAAATTCAGAATAGGTCATGGCTCTTTTTGTCCTGTAACTAAAGATTCTGAGTTTATAGACTGGGATTTTCAAAAGAATCTACATAACTCAGGAGCAAAAGTCCCATTGATTTTTCAAAGTCATACAATCCTAGAACTATAGGGCTGGATAGGTCATCTAGTCCAGTCCCCTGCACTGAGGCAGGACTAAGTATTATAGACCATCCCTGACACGTGTCTGTCTAACCTGCTCTTAGAAACCTCCAATGATGGAGATTCCACAACCCTCCTAGGTAATTTGTTCCAGTGCTTAACCATCCTGACAGGATTTTTTTTCTAATATCTCACATTGCTGCAATTTAAGCCCATTACTTCTTGCTCTGTCCTCAGTGGGTAAGGAGAAAAATGTATCACCCTCCTCTTTGTAACAAACTTTTACATACTTGAAGACTACTCTCATGTTCCCCCCTCAGTCGCCTCTTCTCCAGAGTAAACAAACCCAATTTTTTCAGGTTTTCCTTGTAAGTCATTCTAGACTTTTCATCATTTTTGTTTGTCTCCTCTGGACTTTCTACAGTTTGTCCACATCTTTCCCAAAGTGTGGTGCCCAGAACTGGACACTGCCCTAGCTGAAGCCTTATCAGTGCTGAGTAGAGCAGAAGAATTACTTCTCATGTCTTGTTTACAACATGCCTGCTAATACATCCCAGAATTATAGTCCCTTTTCTTTTTGGCAACAGTATTACATTGTTGACTCATATTTAGTTTGTAATCCACTATAACCCCCAGATCCTTTTCTTCAATACTCCTTCCTGGGAAGTCTTGTCCCATTTCGTATTGGTGCAATTGATTGTTCCTTCCAAAGTGGAGTACTTTGCATTTGTCCTTATTGAATTTCATCCTTTTTATTTCAGACCATTTCTTCAGTTTGTCCAGATCATCTTGAATTCTAACTCTGTCCTTCAGAGCACTTGCAGCCCCCTTCTCCCCCAGTTTGTAGGTGCTTTTGAAAATCCCACACATAGTGTTCCCCTATTTCAGAGTGATAATTACATGTCATAACAAGTGAAGCCCACAACTGGTATTTAACTTGCCCTTAATCTGAGTGTTTAATACGCATGATTTAAAGTCTCATAAAGTTTCAAATTTATTCTTTTAAAACATATAAAACATATATCCGTACAGATTGCCTTCCCTGCAAAGCTGTCTATCTTACATTTTATTATAAAGTTTAACAGAAAACAAATAGTGAACAGATATTTTCCCCTGTCCTTCAAATAAGTGGGCACTTCAAACATATTTATTAACAGCTCTGATTGTAATGAATGTTATGGTCCAAGTTTCTTATAAATGCTGGCTCAATATCAATAACAACTACATAACAATGAAGTGACAGATTCGTATCTCTAGCCCTTCTTATGGGGGATTCCCTTTCTTTAGTCATTACATAACTGAGGTATCATGATTATAGGTAGAAAGTTCCCCTACATCTTAAATGGAGTACTTGATAGGTCCAAATCCAAACTGGATGAGTTCACTTTCATGTGTGATTCATTTAGAAGAGAAAGTTTTATTGTCTTTCATTGTATCTGGAGACAAAACTTCCAGGACATGACTTCACTTTTAAAACTCCATCCTCACAAAAGCTGTTGGTTTTTTATTATGTATATTACAGTAGCTCTGAGAGGCCCAAACGAAGATCAGGGCCTAATTGTGCTGCACACACACAGTAAAAGTCAGCCCCTGCGCCAGAGTTTACAGGCAAAAGAACCTAATCCAAAATCAATTATTTATCGCATCCCATATTATAGCAAAGGCAACCACAGGTGTGCAGTTATAATTGCAGTGGTAGACATAGTTTAGGGTGTGTGTGTGTATATAGAAAGAGAGAGACCCAATTTCTATTATATACTTGAATATATACCCATCATTCACTCAGAAAAGCTGATTTGAAAGAGATGATGGATGATAATCCTAATGGAGATTTAATACTTTCTTAATTATCAGAGATGAGGCATTTGGGATCAGATTGTAGACTACCTAGATCTGAATAGCACCCTGAAATATCACTTCCTGCGTGTGAAGATGCACCAAAGGCTGTAGTTTGTGGGCACGTTTTTCCCAGGGCCCACGAAGCAAGCATTGAAATTAATAAGCTCTCTCGTCAAAGTGAGGTCTACAATCTGAGAAACCAAACATTAAAGCTCCCCTTCATAATCAGCATATAAGCAAAAGCAGGCAGAGCAAGTTAAATGAGTTATTGACCGAATGCGTTATAGTCTCAGTTTAAGAAGAAAGATAGTAATACGGGAAGGGGGCAGAGTCTGATACAGTTCTCGGTGGTTTGTCAGTTAAAGGCCCCAAAGCAAAGAAACGCAGTCCATCCTGTTCAACAGACAGGGCAGAACACCAGTGAGAGAACTTGTCAATCACCATGGTAACTCTTCTCAATGTCAGAAAAGTACCCTCCTAGGCACCCAGAGCAGCATTGATCTGGTCACCTGTGCACTGCAACAACAGGAGGACCTAAGGAAATCCAGGCCAACGTTAGCATTACAGAGCCAAGATGCATGGGAGTGGGGGGAATCCTGAGAACAGCCTCACAGCAGTCAAACTAACTAGAAGGGGGGCATGGCCCCCAAGATTCCCCCGGCCTTCCAGTCTGTTAGAGAAACAGTCCGTTCGCAGTTCAGGGTGGCAAGCAGAGAGTCGCCCGCCCTAAGCAGCACCGAAGCACAATGGGCCATCCTCCCACAAGGAGGAGGGTCACCAAAATGAACCTGTCTGCTGATTCAAGGGCAGATGGCCAGTTTAAAATTCTTTATGGCCCCCCTTTCTCCCACCACCCCATTCCATCACACTCAGCTGCTGCAGCACTTGGAAAGGAGGCTTTTCCCCACCTTGGGGATGGGGCGTGTGTGCAGGGGCGGCTCTAGCTTTTTTGCCACCCCAAGCACGGCAGGCAGGCTGCCTTCGGCGGCATGCCTGTGGGAGGTCCACCGGTCCCGCGGATTCGGCGGCATGCCTGTGGGAGGTCCGCCGGTCCCGCGGATTCGGCGGCATGCCTGTGGGAGGTCCGCCGGTCCCGCGGATTCGGCGGCATGCCTGTGGGAGGTCCACCGGTCCCGCGGATTCGGCGGCATGCCTGTGGGAGGTCCGCCGGTCCCGCGGATTCGGCGGCATGCCTGTGGGAGGTCCGCCGGTCCCGCGGCTGCAGCGTACCTGCTGCCAAATTTGCAGGACCGGCGGACCTCCCCCAGGCACGCCATCGAAGGCTGCCTGATTGCCACCCTTGCAGGGACTGGCAGGGCACCCCCCGCGGTTTGCCGCCCCAGGCACGCGCTTGGAGCACTGGTGCCTGGAGCCGCCGCTGCGTGTGTGCTTCCTCCTTTACCTTCCCTACACAGTACCTTGGGAGCATGGCTGTTTGTTAGTGTGCGCCCCTCCAGCCGTCCTATGTGTGGGCATTCCCACTGGCAGCTCCCCAGGGCCTCTCTGCTGCTCAGACCCTGCTGTTCTCTCCTCCTAATGCAGCCAGGAGGCAGGCCTAGGGGCTCTTCTGTGTCACCTAAAAGGGGGAAGGGGCTTATTCCTGTTAGCATACATGGTGTGTGTGGGGGGGAGATTTGGTTGTCTTTCCCCATGCAGTCCCCCTACACATAGATGGGTGAGAGTCCGCCTTAAAATCTTGCACTGGCTTCTACAGTTGGGTGGGGAGCAGACATTGAGCATCTTTAACTGTGTTGTCAGGTCTTGTGATTTTGTTTATCATGATGCTGGCAATATTTGATGTGTTTCTTAAAGCTCCAGCTCCTGGAGTCCTGTGATCACAGGGAGAATCTCAGCTTCCATTTAAAAAAAAGTAATATTCTAGCTCTCTTGATTGCAGAGAAAAACTTGAACCTGTGACCTGAGCGCATCATGAAGGCTCAAAACCCAGAAGGAAAATAATAAGAATCCCAACTGCATTATTATTTAATTAACTAATTAATTATATTAAATCTCATGATTTTGGGGGGCTTGATTCGTGGTTGTTTTTTCTTTATTTCTTTACAGTTGGGGTTGGCAGTACTGCAGCTGTTCTCCACATGTACAGCTAGGAGGGGCACAATGCTTGGAATTAACTTGTTTAGAATATATAGGCCAGCTGTCTATAGCAGTGTGCTTATTAGATTCAGGAAAGTTAATACATGATTCATGGAGTTTTAAGGCCAAAAGGGACAATTATGATCATCTGGTCTGGCTTTCTGTATAACAAAAGCCATAGACAGCGTCCCCCAGCCAGTCACTCCTGCATACCTTGCAGTTGAGCTACAACACGGGTGACTAAAGAGCAAAATATTGCAATTTTATTATTTATTATTATTATTATTATTAGGGTTGGAAAGTTTCTCTTGCAGCAAAGATGCCTCGTACTCTTTTGGCCTAACATCCCAGAGTAGGTGCATATGGCTCTCTAAGCAACCTAGCAACCTCTATCCTAGCTCTTCTAGAGAGAGGTTCATTATTAACCCTCAGAAAAATGATAGACAGATCCAGATCAATATTGTGACAGCCACACTCAGATTCATTTTTAAAAATCTGTTTCATCATCTCCCTAAAGATTTTAACTTTGTGACAGCTCCACTGCCTCACAGCTCTGTAGATACTTAAAAATGCCTGTTGCAAAATTATAATACTAGAAGAGATGTGTCTAGCCAGCCCAGTCTTTGTGGGATCAGCTAAGAACTGCACAGGATTCAGACTTAAATAAATACCCCACCTCCACCCCAGTACATAGCAGAGTTTGTTTTGAGTTTCCTTTGTTGTCTAGCAAGGTAATAAAATCAAGCTTCCTATTATTTATTTAATTCTACCATATTAAACATTGTGCTTTAAGGTACATGTTGAATGAAGCGTGGCTCTGTCACACCTGAAACTTGGGGATGCTGTTTGCCACAGTTTGGTCCTGAATGTGACTTTCCTGTGTGTTGCTCTCCCTCTCCTTGTCTTCTGTCCACCACTCAAAGTTGCCGATTGATAGCTGCTGTGGTGTTTCAATGCAAAATTTTGTATGTGCAAAATTGCAAGATCTTGAAGTATTGAGTGAGAGACAGATTCCATAGCTTGATTTGTGAAAAACATTTAGACCCACAAAGTTTGGAGGGATTAGAAGCCAGGTGGAATGAATCCAGGAAAAATATCCTACAGAATGTAGCTGGGAAGCTTTCACCAGTTTCAACTGTCTTCTGCTCTAAAGCTTCATCTCTTTTATACCTCACTGGGTGTTAATTAGAGCTGGACAAGATTTTTCAGACTAATATTTGATTTGCCAAAAAATGCAGTTTGGGGTCAGCCAAAATGCTTCACAGCTTTATGTCGAGTTCATGGGCTAGTTTCAACCAAGCTAGGCCATTTTGGTAATGTCAAAATGAAACATTTCATTTCAATCCAAAAAACTTTGTTTTGCTTTTCATGTATTTTGACCAAAAATTCCCTGGGAGGAGATTCATAATATGACCAGAGTGGGTGCGTGTGCCTTCCTTTACAAGTAGGCTTAGCAGAATTCGACTTTTACTTTTTTGTTTAGAGAACTAATATCAATTTTTATTTTTTATTTTTTTTTATTTTTAACCATTTTTATTTTTACAGTTCCAGGAAATTCCAGGCTTGGGGTAGGAGCAGCACTGACAGCAGGGCTTCCTGCGTGGCCAAGGTGCAGGGGAGCCAGGACTGCGAGGAGGAGCCCATGGCTTTGGGATGCTGCTGAACATTTTCTGCCTGGGGACAGAGCCATTCAGCAGTGGGGTAGCTTCCTCTGCAGTCAGGGGCTCGTCCTTCTCCTCACATTCCTGGCCGAGGTCTCTGCCTTCCTTGCACCTGCACGGGATTGGATGTCACTAGCAACTACCATTTATGTTGTTCATGGAGGTGAACATTCCACCCCCCTGAGCGACATAAGTTACACCGGCCTAAGCACTAGTGTGCATAGCGCTATGTCCATGGGAGAGCTCTCTCTCGCCAGCACAGCTACTGCCACTCACTGGGGGTGGATTCATTATATCGATAAGAGAGCTGTCTCTCGTCGGCATAGAGCGATTACATGAGAGATCTTACAGAGGCGCAGCTGTATCAGTACAGCTCCAGTGTAGACGTGGCCTAAATCTCCTCTAGCAGTTTGTGTATCTTCTCCGGTCACTTGCTTTTTTCCTCAAGATTCCTGCAAAGCGAAACAAAAATTTTGAGGTTGAAACAAAATGGACTGTTTCATTTTTAGCAACGTCAAAACATTTAGTGTATTTTAGTTTCTACTTGAAATTTTTTCAACTTTTCAACTCACCAAAAAATTTTGAAAAATGTAATCTCTATTCCTTTTCGGGAAGGTATGTTGGTTTGTTTGGGAGGTGTATTTGTGTTTTCCAGTATAAGTTTATTCCTCCAAAATCCTTTGACAAAAATGCTGTATTGGGCAGCCAAACTCTGAGTCTGGCATCCTTACTTACCAACACTAGCAATTGGCGCTAGAGTGCTGCTTTTGTTATGTGTAGCAATAGAACAAATACTAAACCACAAGTGGCTCCCAGTAATTCTTTTGTTATGTTGTTGTGCCACCATTTGAATGCAGTTTTAGTTGGTGCTCACAAATAAATACAGAACGCACAGCAACATTGTTTTACACTCCTTGCAGGAGTGTTTATACATTTTACTTTTAAATTAAATACAAAACGTGCCACCATTGCATAAAGAGATATGGAAAGGAAAATGCTCACACAGGCAAGCAGTGGGGGCTTAAGAAGATTGCACACCGTTATTACAATACTTATAGCCTTCCTAACAACTAAGAGACCCTTCTCTTGGCTCTCTAGATAAAAGGTGCGTGTGCAAACATTAGGGCTAGTGCAAATGGTTCCTTTAAATGAGATATATTTGACCAGCTAGGACCCGATCATTCACTGACTGAAGTCAACCTGAGTCCTCCTTGGCTTATTGCCCCTTTGATTTCTAATGTCCTGAAAGAACTTATTCCTAAGACATCTGCTGCTCTGCCTGCATTCTTTATTACTGGAGGCAGCACATAGCATTTCAAAATTTGAGTGAAATTAGCCTGGAGCTCTGTTGCACAGACTGAAACTGCATTGCAGGAAAATGATGAGAGTCAGATTCTGTGCTTGGATGCCCACCTGCAGCTCTTGTTGCTAGCCATGCACATCTGAGGGAAAAGTTGGATCACAGATGTTTAAAAGGACAACTGCAAGTTACCCCTTCAAGCGCAAGCTAGTTGTTAATTACCGTTCACTACATCCTTAGGATGCCCCATTGCAGTTTGGTTTAGTGCAGTTTAGCTCTCATCAAGGTCAATGCAAATACTCCTATTGATTTCATTAGGAAATGAATACAGTCCATAAAACTTTAGGCTAGTTGTTTGAGTTTCAGTTTAAGGAATTTCTGACCAGCACAAAAGTTGTGATCTTGTGTATTGTACAACTCTTGGTGTAAGAGAGGGCTGGGCTGGTGCAACCATTTAGGCAAACTAGGCAGCCGCCTAGGGCGCATAGTGGTTGGGGGCGCCTAAAAGCCCGCTCAGGTGAGGAGGTGGAGTGGAGGTGAGCTGGGGCAGGCTCCCCAGGCGGGGTTAGCTGCTGCAGGGTGGGGGGGGCTCCCCGGGCGGGGTTAGCTTCCGTGGAGGGGGGTCTCCCTAGACAGGGTTAGCTGCTGTGGGGGGGGGGGGCTCGGGGTGGGGGGGGGGTGGGGGGGGGGGGGGGGGGGGGGGGGGGGGGGGGGGGGGGGGGGGGGGGGGGGTTAGCTGGGTGAGGGGGGCGCAAGGTGGAAGTTTCGCCTAGGGCGCGAAACTTCCTTCCACGGGCCCTGAGAGAGGGGAGATATAAATCTATCACCTTTTGCCCTTGTGATTTAACCAAGTGACATCATTACATTTGTTTTTCCTTTGCAAGCTGAAACATGAGCTTCTCCCTATTTACAAGAGCTTCTCTTCTCTGTCTTTGTGGAGCAGCTGTGACTAGGTATTCTGTGTACATAGAGCTACATACACATAGGGCCATGGTGTAGGAAACAAAAGGAAAAAAAGAAAGCAATGGCTTTAATTTTTTTCATAAATGGCCAGGAATTATGGGTGTCTAAGAAGAGGTGCCTGAAAGAGACTGATTTTCAGAAAGTTTGAGTCCCTGCTCTGACAGTCCCTTTAAGCTGTCTCAAGTTGGGCACACAAAATCCCTAGCTGCTTTTAGAAATCTAGGCCGATGTTCCAGAGGAAATGAACTTGACACAGATGTGAACCTCCCACCTCTTGGCTAGTGCCCCAGGACCCTGACCAAGACTGAGGCCTTAGAGGGCTAGGCACTGTACATATCCAGAGTAAGAGATAGTCCTGCCCCAAAGAGCTCCCAGTCCAGATAGACAAGGGATAAAGGTGCCATTTACAATCCCCATTGTACAGCTGGGGAAATGAGGCACAGAGATCAAGTGACTTACCAAAGGTCACACAGGGTGTCTTTGCCAGAGCTGGAATTCAAACACTGATCTTTTCCATCCCTCACCTGCCTTCATTGTAAGAGCATCCTTTAGCGTCTCTGCTCAACCAGTGAAGCCTGGCTACTGTTGGTTCAGCTATGACTCATGGAAGCTGTTTATTGCTTTGGAACTTAAATTCCCATCCTGAGGAATGCAAGCCGTGCTGTCGGAGCCCCCTGAGCAAGTCAGCATGTTACCGTAGGGCTCCATCAGACCTGTCAGCATCCTCTGCCTGGAAAGCCATGGAGACTGGATGTCAAAACAGACTAGAAATTGAAGTCTAGAGCACTGGGAGGAAGGGAAGTACACTGGCCCTGAATTGTAACGCGCCTCCCGGATTGACGCAGTAAACTAAACATTGTCTCCGATCCCATTGAACTAGCGCTTTGGGCAAATCAAAGAGAAATTAGAAGAGCAGCAGCCTCCTGAAGTCAAGAGGGGGAAATGTGCCAGATTTGGTTCTGCAGATTGTCTCTTTGTATGTAAGAGAGACAAGGTGGGCGAGGTCATATGTTTTAGGACTAGCATCTGTTGTTGAGAGAGAGAGAAGCTGCTCTTCAAGTCTCTTGTACATTGGTGTGTTGTCAGAGCTGTTGCACGTTATAGTGCATTGTGCTGTTGGACTAAATCCCACCCTGGAACTGAATTCTCAGCTCAGCAATGTGTCTTTCCTGCCAGGCAGAAGTTTAGTACCCCTAAGAATTCAGACCAGTTAGGCAGGAGGAAAATCACCCCTTTACGGGGGGGGGGAGAGGACGGCATGCTCACACTTCAGCATGACAAACACTCTTAAAACAGACAGAACTGCTGCACCTTTCCGCCTCCGCAGCAGGCGCACAGTAACTCAATGGCAGATGCTTAAGAGATTGCAAAGGATACATCTTGTGGAGGATAGGGAAGCTGACCAAAACAATATTAAATCATTATTTGTATTACATGAAGACCTAGACAGATGAGATCAGGCCTTCATTATGCTAGGTGCTGAACAAAAAAAAAAATAGCAAGAGAGAGACTTTTCCCCAAAGCGTTTTCAGTCTAAACAGAACAGACAGGGAAATGACTTGCCCAAGATCATGCAGCAGGGTGGTGAGAGGTAAAGCACTGTCACAGGTTTAGTTCGGAGGGGACAACCTAAACGGAAAGACAAGGAAAGGGAGCGGGGATGTTGCTGGGAAAAGGGCAATGAAGGGGATGGAGCAGGGGAGGAGTGAAGCTGAGATGAAGAGACTGGGAGGGAGATGGTGGGTTGGAGCAAACAGCTAATCAGCATAGGACAGAGAAAGTCCAGTCAAAACTGTAGCAAGTTCTCTGAATTTCCAGAGGATCCAGATTTGGCTGATTCTGCTCCTGCTCTGACCAGCTGGAGTCTCTGGCTGGTTCCTCTTTCTGCAGCTTTTCACCAAAGCAACATGGTCATCTACTTCACCAGACTGGTGGGGGTTTCCCTACATGGTTCTAGGCCCAGGGAGTTGCTTGGGGGGAACGGGTTGGCCCTGGCTAGACCCTGTTTTACCCCTCTCCCCAGTGCAGCAGTCTCTGAAGTTCATTGTTGATAAATGCAAAGGAATGCACTTTGCAGGGAGGAGAAGTTTAAACTACTCGTAAACCTTACAGGGTTCTAAATTAACAGTATCAGCACAGGAAAGGGACCTGGACATCATCATAGGCAGCTCAGTGGAGACCTCTGTGCAATGCACAGTGCGATCAAACTACCTAACATGCTGTTCACATGTGTAAAGCATGTGATGGAGAATTGTCTAACAAAGCCTTTTTATCAATCAGTGAGATGAGGGGTCGCCTCATCTGGAACACTGTGTGCAGTATTGAGCACCCCGCCTCATAAAGGATATCATAGAACTGGAGTGGTTCAGAGAAGAGCAACAAGAATGATCAAGAGCTTGGGAAAACTCTCATCCAAAGGGGGTTGAAAAGATTGGGATTGTTACCTCAGAAAGAAGATGAGCAAGAGGGGAAATGATAAAAGCATATAAAATACAGAGTTGTCTAGAAAAGGAAGGTTGGGAGCTTCTGTGTTTGTGCAGCACCTAGCACAATGGTCCTGGGGCATGACTGGAGCTCCTAATACAATTTAATAATAATTATGAACCTGAAGAAGGTTTCTGAGCAGGGTTTAGATTCACTCTTCCCACATCCTTCCTCTTCCAGCCCCATTCAGAACACAGTGATCTTATTACCTTCCATTTCAGCAGCTTTATCTTCCCCAGCCCCTGTCACTACACTCCTGGCCATGTTCAGTTCAGTGATACTATTCTCTGGCTTCTAATGTCTCTAATCCTTGGAACAAATCAAGAGCCATCACAGACTCCAAATGTCCAGGTTTTCTTCCCATTAACAGATATTCTTAGTTCCGTTTGGAGGGGGAGCTAGTCCCCTCTAGTAATGTATCTGAGGCTTCCAGTGTAAACCAACAACCTGTTTCTCTCCTGGCCCTCAACTTACAGAGTGGATGTTGCAACTACTGCAGCAGGTGGAACAGGTGCAGAGAAGAGCTAGTAGATGATCAGAGGACTGGAGGGCCTATTGTATGAGAGGAGTACTAAAAGGTCTGGCCTTGTTTTGCCTAGCACAGAGAAGGAGGAGGAGGGTTACATTTGTTCTCTATAACTACACTGAGGGTAAACACCAGGAAGGGTGACGAGCTATTTAAGGTTAAGGACAATAGTGGCACAAGAAGAAGTGGGGATAAACTGGCCATGAACAAATTCTGGCTAGAAGTTAGAAGTAGATTTCTAACCATCGGAAGGGTAAGGTTCTGGAACAGCCTTTCAGTAGGAGTTGTGGGAGCAAACACTTAATTTGTCCGATGAGAGAGCTGGACACATTTATGAGTGAGATTGTATGATGGGGTTGCTTGTGATGGTGGGGGCAGGGCTTGGCAGCCCTCCGAGTGTCCCAAGTTTTGCACCCAAAAGACAGCAATACTACAAAGGCTTAGCAACTTTGGGAAATATAGGCCTCACTTGTCTGCTGTGCCACAGTCATCTATGTGACCTTGGGCAAGTGTCGTGGGATTTTCCCAAGTGCCTAGCTCACTTAGGAGCACAGAGCTCACTGGAAGTCAGTGGGATTTACTTTCCTAAATTACTTGGGTGCTTTTGAAAATTTCACCATTATTCTCTCTGGGCCTGTCTTCCCCATCCGTAACAAGGGGGTGATGATAACAATAATACATCCCTACTTCACAGGGGAGTGTTGAGAATAAACTCCATTATTGACTGGGTGAGGCTCAAACAGTGCAGTACAAAGGGCTGTATAAGTACTTAGACAGGAGCAGGGACACCCAGTTGTGCAACTCTGGGTTTAATCAGACTCTGGTGTTGTTGCTCCAGGCGAGGATGATGATGATGACGAATGTGGGGAAGAGAAGCTGCCCTCCTGCTTTGATTATGTGATGCACTTTCTGACCGTCTTCTGGAAGGTCCTTTTCGCCTTCGTCCCCCCGACAGACTACTGGAGTGGCTGGGCCTGCTTCGTCGTCTCCATCCTAATGATTGGTTTGCTGACGGCTTTCATCGGGGACTTGGCATCCCATTTTGGCTGCACTATTGGCCTGAAGGATTCAGTGACTGCAGTCGTGTTTGTTGCATTGGGAACTTCAGTGCCAGGTAAAAAAGTAATTTAATTTCCTGACATGATCTCTGTCATCTTTCCCCTATGCTGTGTATTTGGGATTCAGCGGGAGCGGGCTGCAATCCAGGTCTAGATGAAGAGCTAACTAGTAACACTGACACCCATGGGAGACCCCAGTGGTGAGTTTCCCTTCGTGGTGGCTGTGGATTAGTTAAAGTATAGCTTTAGCTTTGAATTTTCAGGCTTTCTAATGTTTTGATAACAACTTGTAACTGATATTTACAGTCTTAACTTCAGCAAACCCAAGTTTTCGTTCTCGGAATAGAATTCTAGTTGTTCCATGGAGTGCAAAAGTAACATGTGTCAATCCACATTTTTGCTTTCTCCACTGCCTGCAGAACGTTGGGTTTTTTTACATCTCATGTAGGTATGACATTAACTGCACTGGACTGGGTTTTTTAAACAAAGTGTCCTTAATCCATTCCAGAAATCGTTACTGTGTCTGGCAAGCCGTTCTTTGTTTCTTTTAGATCCCAAAGATTTTTTCTGCGCCACTAATATTGGTATATAAGTGAATGGAAAACCAGTGAAATGAGAGGAAAGTACTTTTGGCCATGTTACTCTTACTGTCATTTTAATCTGTTGGTGCTACTGATAATAAAACATACAGCGCCAATTTCTGCTATCTGGTATATTGCTATAAATTACTCTGGATTTACATGGATCCACAGTGCATATTTCTCTCAGACACGCCTGCTGTTTAACTGGCAACCATTAACTGGGAACCATTAGCGAAATGCAGAGTGACACTTAAGTTTTTTCCTCTGGCATACTTGGAAATTATGTACAGTGTGTTTAAATAGTTAAGACCCTTTTGTAAGTCCTTTTTCAGTGTCTGTCCCACTGTCGCTAAACATCAGCTGCAGTAGAACAAAAACATTAGGAGATAAAATAATATTGAGAATAGTGTCTCCCCATTGTGTCAGTCAGTGGGACACCCTCACTTGGACGCTGTGTTCGCTGCAGCTCCACCTTGCCTCAAAGGACAGAGCAGGTACAGAGGAGTGAGGAGAGTGGGAGGCAACCTGGGGAGAGCGCCCTGTGAAGAGGAGCTTAAAGGAGACAGAGAAAAGGGTACATGCCAGAGGTG
The DNA here is from genome assembly GCF_013100865.1 of Trachemys scripta elegans. Lineage (NCBI taxonomy): Eukaryota > Metazoa > Chordata > Testudines > Emydidae > Trachemys > Trachemys scripta. The sequence goes on along the minus strand of NC_048300.1, from coordinate 984,645 downwards.
TAAGGAATCAGTAGCCATACAGAGACGGCTCACCAGGGACTCCCAGAGTTGTTAGCTGCACTGTGCTGTACATCTCTCCCATATCACAGCCAGGTCAGCCGCTACACCTCGCTCATCTCACTCTCCGGTCATGTTCCACCATGCCGGCTGGCTGCTGGGGGTAGGAAGAGAGGTGCTTCCCGCTGCAGCTCTGGGTCCCCTGTCCCCCTGCCTTCCCCTGTAGGGAGCAGAGAGAAGCCTGGCAGGGAAGGAACGGAGCTGCCCAGCGCCCTGACAGGAGCTTTCAGAGAGGACCAGGAAGAAGGGATGGCATGGACCCAATAGCACCATGTTCGCTACCTCCTATCAGCTGGCATTGGGTGTTACCAGACCGTTGGCAAAGGGAGCTTGTGACTGGAATTACCAGCTCTATATTTCAACAAATGATGCTATGTGCTAATTGGAAATGGGCCAAGGAGTCTTGTCTCTTGTTTTTGCAAAACCTCATTAGTCATATTTTATTTTTTCCAAACAAAAACCAGGCCTGGATGGGCTCTGAGGTTCATATTATCCAAACCACCAAAGAGGAGGAATGGACTGGGTGGGGTAAAAGATTCCTCTTGTCTCATCTCAGTAGCAGTTTTGGATCAGCTTTGGTTTTGCAGAACCAGAAATGGGGGAGGTGCTGCACTGCTGTTTATTAATGGGCATAAAGCACCTTGAGACCCTTCGTGAGAAGAGCCTGTTTATGAACCAAGAATGTTACTACTCAGTTGCCTTTCTTTTCTTTCTAGCCTAGTAGCTTTTACATGCCCTTTTTTCACATGCTCTCTAGCAATTCCCTGTCCCTGCATCTTAGTCTCCTGAGGGCTGTAATACTTTAGTCTGATACAGGTTATTGGTCTCCATACAGGGGTAACTGGATGGGGTTTAGTGGCCTGTGCTAGGCAGGAGGTCAGACTAGATGACCTGGCAGTCCCTTCTGGCCTTACACTCTATGACCTCGCTCTCTCCAAATAACAGATGTTGTCAATTACCACCCAACCCCAATCACAATGCCCTAGTAACAATATCAGCATCACTGACTCTAATTGCACTCCAACCAGAATCCCTCTCCCAGCATCGTCCAACCCCGTCGCCCCAGTTACCCAGCTCCTTACAGAAACCACTGGAACAGCTCATGTGCTAGTCAGTGTGAGGAAGGGTGTGTGAACTGGGCCCATTGCATTTGGGCATGGAAAGGGACAGACACACAAGCTATTGGTTTGCCATCGAACATGGAAACAAAAAATGGCAAAAGAAAAGGAGCTGTTTAAAAACCAACAACCCTTTGTAGTCAGGTGGTAAAGAATTATCTGACACAGCCTCATCAAGACCCATACCATCCTCTCCATTTCAACAAGTATCCTTTTGAACTGATTGTGTAGATAAAATAAATCCTAGTTTACAAAAAAACATGATTTTTAAACATCTTTAATAAGCTTCAATTTTGTGGGAAACTTGGAAACCCAGAAAGAAGAATTCCATGTGGTACAATTTTGAATAGTTCTGCTGATATTGAGGAAAGTAAAGATCAATTTCTTTATAAGTAGTATGTTTTCCCTCCTCCGTATCATAGTCATAATACCACTCCAATGGCATTGCTAAAATTACCATGTGACCATTCTTGTTGAGACAGCTAAAGCAGATACTTGTTAAACTGGGAGAGATTTGAAAGGTATGTATGTGGAATATTTTTAGACTATCCAATAGGGTAAGGAGCTGAAATTTGAGAAGACAATTCAGTACCCTGGAAAATATTTCAAATAACTAACTCCTCTTTTCCACAGATTCCAAAATACCTAATATCTCTTTAAGCTTTAAAAAGTTTTCCATGCCCTCAGTTTTTCAGTGTAGAAAATTGCTGTCTTTTATTCAAACCCCTGCCAGAGTTGCAATCCCATGTTCTCATTCTGAACTTCTGCTTCTTTAATCTTCTCCCTTGATCTCTCTCACATTTTTCTGCATTCAGGTTCTTTGTTCTGAATGGAACACCTCTGATGAGACCAGATTCAGCTTTGATCCAGATGAATCAAAATTAGGTTGTTGAGTGTGAATAGCTGCTAGAAGTGTTTCTAGTGAAACATCTGAAGAGTCCTCTAATACCTGTTGTTTGGAGATAGGTCTTGGATTGATTAGACTGCCTCAGAAGCAGTCATGGTTAGTGGAGACTTAGCAAAGGGGCCTAAGAGAGGCAAAGAAGAGACTATTCTTCATAGCACAATATTATCAGCTGATCTAAGTATTCCTATAGTTCCATACTCCAGGGCATTCTGCCTTTTTTAAGAGACTGAATCAAGCATGGTGAGCTAGGAAGCCTTCATTAAGGACAGACTCACAAATTGGAGGTTACATCCTAAGGACCTGTTTGCTCCAGGATGCCTTGTGTCTCCTGTGTCAGAATGTCTCCACTGTTCCCTCCACCCCTTATTATGGGCTGGGCCAACCAGGCACAATTGACTTTCAAGAGAACATGACCAAAACTAGTCCAGCTGAGATATATTTTGATCATGCATAGTATCACCAACTCCAAGCATTCAAATATCAGGAGTCAGGCCCCAAAAAATCATGATATTAACTTACAAAAATAGACTGGGGTGTGTGTGTTTTATATGCCTTCTGGTTGTAGAGCATGGAAGGATCACATTTTCAAGCCTTTCTCTATAACCACAAGGGCTAGAAATTTACTGTATTTTTTTTAAAGCGGAGACTGTAGGAGCTGGGTCTTAAGAAAAGCCCTAAATATCACAAGACTTGCAATACAATTGCAAGAGTTGGCAACTCTGCATAAAACCAATAACACAGGTGCTTATACAGAACCCCTCAGTGCAAGGGAGCAACCAGGAGTCCCATCGGGTCCCAGAAGGGCTAACAAAACTTCATTTATTTTACTGAGCTACAAAACAGAAAATTCCGCTTTTTGTGGGTATGTCTGGTCTCATTTATTTGAAATAACGAGTACTTTGTGATCCATAGTGCATGCTCTAAATATCACGTACAACTTTTCTATGCCTGTAAGGCTCCAGGTGCACACCAGAGGAAAACGGCTGTGCTCTGTAGCAGTGTGGTGGACTGGAGTGCAGTGTCCGATTCAGATGACTTGTAATGAAAAGCTAAGCCCTTTTTTCTAACCATCATCACTTACATAGAGGCAAAATACAGAACATAAAGTGTCTGGCCTAAGAACAATCTTTCATGTGTTAAAAACTGCAACTGGATATTCACAGAACAATGCCTAATCATTTCCCTTCTTAATACAAAAATACAGTGCCCTAGTGTTTCTTGAATGCGCCATATCAATTACAATAATCTCATTTCATTGGGCCTGTGGCCACTGTTTGATTAATAGCTAAGTAAGCAAAGAATCAACAGTAGGAATAATTAAACAAAATAGTTCTCATCCCTTTAATGCCACTGCATGGTCAGTTTCCCCCAGTAAAAGCAATTGTTTGGCAAGGTGACTAAACAAGATGTATCACTTCCTGGCTATAAGTTAGTGTCTCAATATTAGGGAGAAAATAAAGTTGGTGGGTAAGTGATGGGGGGGGGGGGAGAGGGAGAGGGAGGCGGGGGCTTGGTTTTGTGGTTAAGGCCTTGGCATAGAATCATAGAAATGTTGGGCTGGAAGGGACCTTGCGACGTCATCAAGTCCAGCCCCTGTGCTGAGACAGGACCAAGCAAACCTAGACGAAAACCCTCTCCCTGACAGGGGTTGTGCCACCTGCTCTAAAAACCTCCAGTGTTTTGAGGAATGCAGTCACTTTCTGCCAAGATTTTCATTGAGCTGAAAACCCTATTTTCCTTTGCAAACCAAGTTTTGATAGAAACATTTTGACTAGCTATATCAGTAAGAAATTTAATCCAGTGCCATGCCTTGAGCTGTTGATGGAACAGTTAAATAGAGGCCTTTTATTGAAACAGGAGATGCTTTACTTTAAAGGCAAAAAAAATATCTGGAGTACACAAAATTATTGAATTTAGTCAGACTAGACAGGGTGGCCTGGTACTTCAGGAGGAATTTACAAAGCTAGATGTTTGGGCAAGATGGTGTCAAGCAGAAATATAGCATAGCAAGGTACTGCACAGTGGAATAACCATCTGAGCAAGTCATACTTGGAAGGGTTCTAACATAATTGCAAGCACTCAGGAAAAATACATCAGCCTGGCATGATAGTTCAGTGCAAACTTCTGCTCAGTGTTGATCAGAAAGCCAGGAGGTTAATAGGCTTTCTTAAGAAAGGGATGGACAGTGGTTGACAAGATTATAAAGCCAATAAATAAATTGATGCCCTCACTTTGGGTACCCCATCTCAGAAAGGAGATAGCAGAAATAGGAAACGGCCAGAGGAAGGCAAAGGAAATCATTAGAGCAGTGGTTCCCAAACTTGTTCCGCCGCTTCTGCAGGGAAAGCCCCTGGCGGGCCAGGCCGGTTTGTGTACCTGCCGCGTCCGCAGGTTCAGCCGATCGTGGCTCCAGGCCAGTGGGAGCTGCTGGAAGTGGCGGCCAGTACGTCCCTCGACCTGCACCGCTTCCAGCAGCTCCCATTGGCCTAGAGCAGCGAACCGCGCCACTGGGAGCCGCGATCGACCGAACCTGCGGACGCGGCAGGTACACAAACCAGCCCGGCCCGCCAGGGGCTTTCCCTGCAGTGGAAGGAACAAATTTGGGAACCACTGCATTAGAGGTTTGGAAAGACTTTAGGATGAGGAAAGAGTTTTTAAAGATAGAGGTTTTGATCCAGCAAGTGGAGCATGCAGAACCCCATAGAAATCAGTGGACAGAAATCCAGCCACCCACGTGTAATAACTTGCAGGATCAGGTCTTAAGCCTATTTAGCTTAGGGAAGACGACTCAGGAGAGACAGGGAAGAGATGTATACAATTCCATTACAAAAATCCGTCATTAAGAGCAAGGTAAGGTTGCAAGCTGAAGCACTCAGAACTCAGGGAATGACATCATGAAAAGTAGGCAGTGTTGTTGTAGCCTTGTCAGTCTCAGATATTAGAGAGACAAGGTGGTGAGGTAATATCTTTTACTGGACCAACTTCTGTTGGTGAGCGAGACAAGATTTCAAGCCTACACAAAGCTCTTCTTCAGGTCTGGGACCCGTACTCATGACAGGTCGACACTTAAAATGATGCATGGGCGCAGCTGCATCAATGCAGCTGTGCCGCTGTAGTGCTTAAGTGAATACGCTCCTACACCAATGGGCGAACTTCTCTCGTCGACATAGTTAATCCACATCCCCGAGAGGCAGTAGCCATGTTGGTGGAAGAAGCCCTCCCGCTGACATAGCGCTGTCTATGCTGGCACTTAGGCTGGTGTAACTGCATCACTGAGGGGTGTGAACATGTAGTTATACCAAAGTAATTCTGTAGCGTAGGCCAGAGCACTGAGTATGTTTCCCAGACCTGAAGAAGCGCTCGCGTAAGCTCGAAAGCTTGGCTCGCTCACCAACAGAAGTCAGTCCATCCTGAAAACTGTCGGCACAACCTTAATTCTGTTCTCTTACGTGTGTGCATTACAATACAGCCTTTTCCCTACAAGACCCCTGTCTGATTTCCTGGGCAGTCAATGTGGCAGGGCTGTGTGGAGAATACGGAGGCAAGCATAAGCACAAAGGCTATAGCTATACCAGTTTTGCCTCTTGTATCTTGCCTTTATGCCATCTGATGAAATGTCTTTGTATCTTTGCTTTGGCTTCATCCTTGTGGTAGTGCAAATCAAATGCACTTATGCACCCATGCAACTGGCTTTTCAATATGATTTCTTTTAGACATAAGTTGGCAATTGCCATGCTTGCCACATGTGAGTGAGTACAAATACATATCCAGTAGCTATACAGCTTGTCAAGAGGCAGATTATAGCATTTAGCCACTAGCCTTCAGAGTGAATGCATCATAGCTCTGAGACAGGAGGATGCCTTAGCCAGCTCCCCAGCATGCACGCTGTATATCCATTAGGATGGTGCAGCCTACATCCCTCATCATGCCCACCTAGCTCCACGGGCCAATGCAGCAAACCAGGACCCAATTCCCACATTAGGGGGTAGTTTCTGACCCCAGGTACACTAGGGGGAAATTCCTGGGCTTCTTCAGTCATGGGGACTACAATTGTCCCTGGCCTTTGCATGGGATGTGCTGTAGGGAGGGAAGGCACTAGCACAAAGGACATGCATAACTAAGTACAGAGCATTCCAGGGTGAGGCCCTCCAGCCCTGATCCTGCACCATGGAAGTCAGTGGGAGCTATGCCATTAACTTCAAGGAGTGCAGGATTGGGCCCATTATAAATGTACAGCATTGCTGCATAACTGGTACTTGCTGCTCTTGTAAATGGCTACAGACCATTGCATTTCCTTTGGAAGGCATTGGTGTCTGCAGACAAACAGCGCTATGTCAGAGCTAAGCACCCTTAGAATGTATTCATCCTATATAGGTAACATTCCAGAGTTTTTAGTAGGGGCTTCGCTAGCTTGGGTATTTCATTAGGTTACACATTGAAGTCCATGAAGTCTAAAAGGGTGCCTGCCCTAGAGTGGGGGTCTGTCTGGTCTGAGTAGGAACTCCAGGGAATTTGACCTACAGGCCAGGCAATCCCCCTGCAGGGTGGTATGGACAGCATCTCTCCTGCTGCATGCTGCAGTGCACTATGTAGAAAGGATAATAGACCACCGGGGGGAGATCATGAAGTCTCCTTTGTGTTCACAGAAATGTGGCTAGAGCTGTTCAGATATTTGCAAAACCCTGATGTGTGAATGTTCTCACTGCAAAGCCCATCTTTCCTCCTACTAAGTTCAATAGGACTAAATGCAGAGTCACAGACTACTCAACATGAGCAAGAGTGGCAGAGAAATTAACACCATAACATCAAATTCAGCTCAAACCTCTTCCCTAGGCTAGGCTGTTTGGGGGGAAAGGTCAGGAAGTGTTTTGTCTGGGGTCCTCTGACTCTTGCAGGGAGCTTTGAGAGGTGGGATCTGGGTCCAGGTCTCCTCAGGGAAAGCTTCTCATTCCAAGGGTTTGGACTTCATCACACGGGGCCTTGACTGTCACTCCAAGGGTGGCTGCATGCTGCCCCATCATACAGGCTCTACACTGTCTACACTGCAAGCGAAGGTGTGATAGCACCATGCCTGGGCATGCCTGGGCTAGCTTTACTCTAGTGAGCAGGGATAATAAGGGTAGTGTCGATACGGTAGTGTCGATACGGTAGCATGGGCTAGCTGCCTGAGTCCCTGGCAAGCTTGTACTGGGGCAGCTAGCCCATGCCGAAGCTCATGCCACCACATACACCCTGCTCTAGCTAGATTAAAGCTAGCTCAGGTTTGGCCAGCCATGCTACTGTCCCACTTTCACCTGCAGTGGAGACGTACCTTTGATGCCAAGCTGTTACCTAGACCAGCTTGTCAGGAGCTCTATTCTCCAATAGGAAGGGACTTGCAATGACACCAGGGTAGCCCTTTCCAAGGCAACTTATTTTATTGCCACCTGACTGACTGCTTTTCTTTTCGCTTTGCAGACACCTTTGCCAGCAAAGTGGCGGCTACGCAGGATCAATATGCTGATGCCTCAATCGGGAACGTCACCGGGAGCAATGCTGTAAATGTTTTCCTGGGGATTGGCGTGGCCTGGTCCATCGCTGCCATCTACCACGCAGCAAACGGGGAAGTGTTCTACGTCTCCCCTGGCACCTTGGCTTTCTCCGTCACCCTCTTCACCATTTTTGCTTTTATCAGTGTGGGCGTGCTGCTTTACCGGCGGAGACCGGAGATTGGAGGTGAGCTGGGTGGGCCGCGGACTGCCAAGCTTCTGACAACATCCCTCTTTGTGCTCCTTTGGCTCTTGTACATATTGTTCTCATCTCTGGAAGCCTACTGCCACATAAAGGGCTTCTAAAGGAACAATCAGAGATAGTAAATATATTGCTAGAGATCTATATGTATCTATATAGAAAGCTATATAGATATAGATAGAGATAAAACATTGTGTATAATGAACAGAGGGAAAAGAAAAGACATTTACCATGTTCACTTACCTGCTGATGGAATGCAGCTTGGAGCATTCTTTGTACTAGGTAGGAGTAAGAATTCAGCAAGATTCTTAACCAGGGGTTGCAGCATATTAAAGGAGGCATGGATGCAGGGCCATCTTTGCAACTCTACCTACAAGAGCATATGATACTGACTTTATTGTTGCTCCCACCCTGCTCCCTGGGGAGGATTGATCTGAAATGTAATTTGGGCTTTTCAGTAATGCCGGGGCCGGAATAGCTGTTAAGAAGCCGAGTGGTGGAGGGAAGGCGAGGAATAGGGGACTTCATGACTTTCTTACAAAAGTCTATTTGCCTTCATATATTGAGGACATGCAGATCTGTCCCCACTGAATGAAAACAAGAGTCTGGACTGAAGAAGGAAGTCCAGGGGTTCAAGAGCTTTCTACCAATAGGATGGAAACCCCACTGCTGTTCTTGCTTGGATGCCCCATTTATTATTCAGTTGTTAGAGTGTTGACATGCTGAGAGTCACAAGAACAGTGCGAGCCATTTCCTTATTTTTTGGCTGTATTATGATCAGCATGCCCTCTCCCCGACCCTGCAAACAAAATCAGTGAGCCTGCCCACCCCACACTCCCCCGCTGTGCCTTGCAGGCACCTGTCCAAACCCTTTGTCTCAAGTCCCTGTTTTAGTTCTGACAGAATCTTGGGGGCTTTACTTTTGTTGCCGTCCATTCCCTGGCCAGACCCTAGTGCGTTGCTCCCGTCTCATGTTCCTGATTGGGAATGCTGTTGTGGTCCTTGTAACACTTTGCATGAATGAAGTACCCCATATCTGTATATAGCATTGTATAGCAATAGTCCATTCAGCAGTGTGGATCGGATGCTGAAGAAGTGAGTGAGTTTTCTTTTCACCCAGGTTTGGTTTGGGGTTTGGGTTTTTTTCTTACTGGGCTAAGGGGAAGTGGCTAACCCTTTAGCGCTCTGCACAGGGGGTTTTAAGAAGCAATAACAAAGAACTGTGCAGCTGTAAATGCTAACGGGAAGAATCTGTGCAAAAGGCATCATAAAGTCTTCTAGAGTGAAATCCTGGCGCCATTAAGTCAATGGCAAAATTCCCATTGACTTCAGTGGGGCAGGGATTTACCCATATGGGGTGATCCAGAGCTCACTGAAGTCAATGCAAATACTTGCATTGACTTCAGTAGGTTCTGCATCAGGTCCATAAAGATTAACGTACATTTTAAGGGCCAGAGCCTACCACCCTTGCTCATGCAGCATAGAACTTTGTCCCACGACTAGTCGCTTTGAACAAAACGGGGTTAAGTACCAGTCAGCCTGGGCATGAGTGGCAGCACCAGCCCCTGAATAAGCAAACCATGCCTGGGTTTTGTAAGCATCAGTTTTTCCCATTGTGGCTATTTTACATCTTCTGTGGCTGCAACAGATGTCAGATATCGTCAGTGTTTGCGGCTGTAGAACCCCTGGGCTCCATCTCTGTTCTCCTGTACACCATCTCTGAGGGTTAGCTACAACCCTGTGTGTGAACATTAAGCCAGTGGCGATTGGCAGGTTTTACAACTGCATCTCATCTAGGGCTAATTGAGGACTGAAGAAGTCAATGGTGGGGTTGGAGGAATGTAATGTCTCCAAGATCTCCAATGGTCAAAGCGTTCTCACCAGATACAGGATGAATCTTGCATTGTCCAGCAGAGATTGCATTTAACACTAGGAATTACTGTGGTAGTTATTTATTATCTGTTGTGCACCACAACAATGTGCTTGGCTCTGTACAATGCACAGGTGGCAAGACAGTCCCCACCCTGGAGACGTTGTCATGTCAAAGACAGACATTGTCAGAGGTCCTAGAGGAAGGAGCTACGCTGGCTGATCTGGTTTTCCCTTCATTTTCATCCACTGTATGACCCTTTCATTTTCCATTTGTGTTCCCCGTGGACGCAATGGCTCTGCAGGAGGGATTGGAACCAGGAGAGGGTGGAGCCTGACACACTGGGATTGAGGGGGTCATTCTATGCATACTTGGCATCAGGGAAGGAGCTGTAAGAAGAGATTGGAGGGGGAGCCATGGCTGGCATTGCTCACAGAGCAAAGGGATCAGCAGGGGTACAAGTGGGGTAGGCAGGATCCCAGAACTAGGCCAGGACTGAGTTCAGCTGGGCCTTGAAGCTACGGACAGGAAGGTTTGAACTCGTGATGATGAGCAAAGAGTGCTGAGGATCTGGCTGTGACATTGGTGGGAGCAACATGGGTAGCAGAGAGGAGCAGGTTGCAGGATTCAGTGGGGCCATGGGCACAGGAAGAAGGGGCGGGATGTTGAGAGGCTATGGCTGTCAGCCTGAGTCATGTATTGAGTTTGAACCTTAGGCCCTGAGCCAGCAAAGGGGTCTGCCCACATGGACTCTCAGCCCACAGGCTGCAATCTGGGGCGTGGTCACTTAGCGGGAGATTCTGCCCTGCCCTTCCATGGATGCATCGTGATGGAGCTGGGGAGTCTGAGGACCTTTCTCCCACGCTTGGGCTGCCTGAGTCAGAGCCCCTTAGAATTGTTGTCCCTTCGCTCAGAGAAGCACAGGAGCACCCCCTCCCCTAGGAGTGCACAGTGCCCCAAAGGGAGCAGGAAGGAGGCAGATGACGGCTCTGCCCCCCGCCTCTCCCCCGGCATGCACCAGGCAGCAGAGTTGTCCGGTGTAGCAAGGGACCTGCTGTCTCAGTGTGCCTGGGAGGAAAGCTGCTCATGGGAGGCAGAGCAGGTCTGCACAACCCACTTCCTGTGCACTGTGCTTTCCAAAAGCCCTGCCCCCAAAGCCCATACCTTCCAGCCCACTTCCACCCCTGACGTTATCATCCCTCGGTATAGAAGTGCCAGGGCAGGGTCAGTCCCAGCTCTTGTGACTAAGTGTACCACACAGCTGCGCTCAAGAGCAGGAAAGCATTTCTGCACAGAGCAGAAGACGATTTCACGGCCAGTGTTCCCACTCTATAAGAGCCCAATCCTACTCCATGAGTCACCCCATGATTTCAGTGGGCCAAGCTGTGTAGCAAGAGGTGACAAGGCATAAGGAAGTGTGGCAGCATGGGTCCCTAAAGGATTGTTTTACCAAGACAAATGAAAAGCAAGAAGTTTGGGGTGACAGCACAGTGGTCTTAGCAGCCTTTATGCCTCCCATTTGATTCCCCTAAGCTCAGCATAATAAGGATACTTTGATAGGTTCACATTTAAAAACAATGGAAAATAAAAGCACAAGCAAGTAGCTTATAAATAACTGGCCCAAATCCTCAGCTGGTGTGAATTAGCATCTCACCATTGACCCCAAGGGAGTGATGTCAATTCACATCTGATGAGAAACTTTCCTTGTATATTATGAATGAAATATCTAAAAGAGGAACTGCAGGGATACTACTTTGCATTAGCACTACTAGCTATATTTTTCCTTTTCCACTTTTTCCCCGTCCCTAAATCACAGACAGCATGTCCCTTGGTAGCGTCTTCTGATCCAGCGGAAGGGCATGTCTGACATTGGTGTACCCGGTTGGCTGAGGAAGGGGGGGGGGTGAGATTTTGCACTCATTTCAAACAAGCTGTGGAAGGTTTTAATTATCTTGTTGTGCATTTTCATCTAGGAATATACTGATTTTTTTTCTTGTAAACTCATTTTTCACTTTAAATGAGAGTGAGGGGTTTTTCTTTTAATTTTTATTTTTGGGGCAGGGTGGTGGGAAAGAGCATTAGAGCCTGATTCTGGTTGTTCAGAATTATGATTGCCTTTGTGTACAATGATTTCATTTCATTTGTTTGGGTTCATTACTTTTTATTTGTGTGTATTGTCCACAGCCATAGGCAGCAAGTACACTGATTGTGATGATCCTTATCAATAGTGCACAGCCACACAGACAAATAAAGTTTCTAATTGTTTCAGATTTACACAGTAGTGCGGCTGCATATTCTCTATGGGACATCTTTCCTCTCATTGTCTCTCCTCCTTCTTTGTATTTATTGGTTTGCTTCATGTGTATCTTTCATTGACTAGGAAGAACCTAAGAAGAGTCAGTTGCAAATGTCAGCTGTTGTAGCCACAGAGGCAAACACTATTCTGAACCTAATGCAGCCTCTGCGCTGAGATGTAGCCATGCTTTTCCAGTCTATGCCCCATTTGATCTCTCATTTCCCATCTTCCATTCCCATTGCTGCAGCATGTGGCCAGCCCAGTGTGCTATCACCCCTATGCATTTGGAAACCTATTCTCTGTTGACATGCAAGGGATTTAGGTAACTCCCAGTAGACACAGTAAGAGTTATGCATGGAAACCTCCTAAGCATTAAGAGACAATTAGACCCTTTAAGGTTACATATTGCCCTTTATCTGTGCTAGGCCTACCATCAGTGTCAACCATTTCAGCGTCGGTGGGGTTGCGCATATGCCTCGGGGTATGTCTACACATAAACTGCTGCAGCTGACCACTGCAGCTGCGCCACTGTGGTGCTTCAGTGAAGATGATATCAAGGCCAACAGGAGAGCTTCTACAGTCCATGAAGGTACTCCACCTCCCCAAGAGGCGGTAGCTAGGTCAACGGGAGACTTGGGCTATCTATAGCAGGGGTTATATCAGATTAACTGCAGCACTTGGGTGTGGATTTTATACTGACCTTTATGCCTGGTCTACACTGGGGGGGGGGGGTCGATGTAAGATACGCAACTTCAGCTACGGGAATAGCGTAGCTGAAGTCGACGTATCTTATTTTGACTTACTTCCCGGCCGCGGCTCCCCTGTTGACTCCGCTACCGCCGCTCACCCTGGTGGAGTTCCGGAGTTGATGGGAGCGCGTTCGGGGATCGATATATCGCGTCTAGACGAGACGTGATATATCGATCCCCGATAGATCGATTGCTACCCGCCAATCCAGCGGGTAGTCTAGACGTAGCCTTAGTATTGCCATCTTTCACTTACACAGGCCCTATTCCTGCTCTCATGTAGGTCAGTGCTGGGAGCAGGATTAGGCCCTTAGTTAACAAGCAGTAATGCGGCAGTTAAGTTACTAAAGGTCGAGTTGTCCACTCTGGTGTCAGTTAAAGGGGTTAAAGTGGCCAGGCAGGTCAATTAGCTCCACTGGGTGAACCTGGAGGAAGGGCCAGGGAGCATGCCATAATTAGAAGTAGGCCCAGCTGAGCAGGAACAGGTGGGGTCAGAATAAAGCCCTGTGAGCAGTGAGCAGCCAAAGGGCTGCAGGAAGGCAGTGGAGTAGTAGCAGTTATTGCCTGTAGTGGAGGGCATTGAGAGGCTGGGAAGCCAGGGAAGCCAGATGAGTAGGAAGACTCCCAGGGAAACAACAGCAAGGGGTAGGACCGTGCAGAGGCCTTGGCTGCTTGTTTTAGGGACCCTGGGCTGGAACCCAGTGTAGAGGGTGGGCCTGCATTCCACTACCAGCCACTGAGGCAGTGGCACTATGGGGCAGTGAGATGGAAGACTGCCTAGGATTGCTAGTGGGGAAGGACCGAAATTTCCCCAAAGGTGAGAACCTTAGTTACTTGGTCAGAGGGCCAAGCCACAAAGAGGAGACTGAGTTCCTGGAGTGAGAGGGGCCACAGGGTGAGACAGAATGGGGGAAAGACACTGCCAGAAGGGGAGCGTAATGCCTGGCAGAGCTAATGCTCAGGACAGCTATCAGGAGGTGCTGCTAGTGGTGAGCCCTGTGCCATACATGTAAATAGCAGAGTTTAGTAAATAATTTCTGTAAGTAAAGAAATTGCAAAGTCTAAAATTCAAAAGAGTAAAAAGCTAAGCAAAATAATAAAGGAAGGGGAGGCATTGGGATTTTTTCCCCTTGAGTAGCTCCTCCAGGCCCTTGGCTAGTTGATTCCCATTGACTATAATGAATCTGGATCAGGCCCTAGAAGAATCACAGGGGCAGAGTCTCATCAGTTTGCATAAATCTGTTTTGGAATCTATGGAAGGATTTCTCGCCTAGTTCAAATGTTCTGAACCAACAGTTCAGTCCAAACAAGACTCTCTAGGCACTATGGCATCATCTTCAAGAACCAGGGCTTTTCTCCTTTGTCTCCCATGCTGTGAGATATTCCAGGAATGAAATTCACTCACACTGTACTAAGATGGAGTGAGTTAAGCCATAAGACAGGACAGCTCCGATGAGATATCAGTGAGGGATGCTATATGTGATATTTTCCAGGAAGACACCCTGACAGAGATTTGTGTGTTCCACTAGCACCCAGGAAGCTGAAACAGTACCTTCACCTCTTCATTGCTTAAGATAGTCATGTAAGTTACAGGTAAAACTGCATTTCATCCACTTAATTTCTACTCTGTAATTGTAGTTAATCAACAAATCCTCTGTGTACCAAGCTACTGCTGCAAGTCTGTCGCCTTCCTTTAAGCCGAATGTTAGCTTCACACACATTCAGCTTTATCCTGCTTGCCTTACTCAAATTATACAAAGGCCTAAATTAGCACTGGGAGGGCTCTCCCAGCTAATCTGTCTAAATGCTTTTTTTAAAATAACCTGTATCTTGATGTGGATTTAAGCTCATCTGAGACTCCACAATATGAAGAAAGCTGTTCTCTGAACAACTGTACTCAGAAACTTTCCATACGGTATGTTGTAAAAATGTGCAGCCTTGTACTGTCATTTTCCAAATTCCAGTTATCTGTTTTGTCTGCTTCCAAGTCAAGTTAGAAAGGCATCTCTCAAGATTCCATAGCCACAATGGGGTGCTCTGGCATGGATACTGACCTACCTCAAAGGATATTCTCTTACCCTCAAGTGAGCCATCTCACATGTGGTCTACACTACATACCTATATTAGTATAACTAAGTCGCTCAGGGGTGTGAAAAATCCACACCCCTGAGCAATGTAGTTATACCGAGCTAACCTCTGGTGTAGACAGCACTATGATGGCAGGAGAACTCCCACCGATAGAGCAACCACCTCTCAGGGAGATGGATTACGATGGGAGAGCTCTTTACGGGAGGGTGAATCCCCTGCTTTCCACAGCTTATTAGGCTGTTCTTAGTTTGTAAAATCAGCCATTTCCACACTGGGCTGTAATTATTATTGTTAAATATTAATAGTGCAATCACACCCAGAGATTTCAGTCCCAGTCCCAGGGCCCTGTTGTGCTGCACACTGAACAATGTCGTTGAGAAGGAATGGTCCACACCCTGGGAGGTCACAGTTCAGTGCCCTGATCCTGCAAATACTTGTGCATATAACCATTCTTATGTCTCATTGAACTCAATGAGATCCCTCCCATAAGTAAAGTTACTCACATAAGTGCTTGCTCTCTCTCTCTCTAGATATAAATAAAATAAAGGGAGTCAGTCACCACAGCAGAGGCAGGCATTCAATTTCAAGGATATGAAAATGCCACAGAGAAGCAATAGCATGTATACAGATGTCACTGAATTTTGTTGCAATATTACCATTGTCTCCAGTGGCACAGATATATTAAAATTCTCAGCAATTGAGAGTGACATCCCCCATACTGCCCTGATTGCTGACCTCCCTGGTGTTGTTTGCAACAAAGAAGGTGATTAATGTAATCTTATTTTCATGTTTTTAATATGATTGCCAAGCTGTTTTGAAACAACACTGGCTCTTTTCTGAGGCCTCATATAGTGAGGTACTGAGTACTTCCTACTCATTGTTCTGTCCCACCAACTCCTGCCGAAATCTACAGTTCACGGCAGATGCTCATTACCTTTCAGGATGAGGCCCTTAATCACTTGCCAGAATTTAGGTTATTTTCCTCAGTTTATTAGCACCATATTAAAATGCACCCAGGGTTGTCTTGGGTTTTTTCCCCCACAGGCAATGAAGCCTGAAAGCAATGTTTCTTAACAACTTAGTAATTAATTTTTTTTCAGAAGGTGATGTTATTTTAATATAATTATTTGCTTCTTTAGAATGAACTGTTTAGTTGAAATTATTAATAAATCATCTGGGACTTTCCTATCATCTCAATTAAACAAGCAGTAAATAACTGTTCTATTTGAAGATCAGTCTAAAGGGAGTTTTGGAATATTGCTTTCTTAAGGCAATTTAGACCTTGAAATCACACAACAAATAGAATCCTCTTTACAGGATTTTTTTTCCCCCCTTTACAAGCCTTTTATTCAGCAGCATCCTTGCCAAACACACTAGAGGATTGAAATGCTGGCTGGCTGGTTGATTTATCTGGTACATCATCCAAGC
The DNA here is from genome assembly GCF_013100865.1 of Trachemys scripta elegans. Taxonomy (NCBI): domain Eukaryota; kingdom Metazoa; phylum Chordata; order Testudines; family Emydidae; genus Trachemys; species Trachemys scripta. The sequence goes on along the minus strand of NC_048300.1, from coordinate 968,405 downwards.
ATAATTGACAGTCTGAAAGGTAGTGTTTATTATTTTAGCTGCATTATTGCCCTCACCACATCTTAGCATCAGAAGAGTTTGTAAAAGCTGGTGCTGCACTTCATTTATCCCATTTAAAAAATAATGGTCTCAGATGAGCATTTGAGTGAGCTTTTCTGTTATTAATAGAAGCTATCCTTGGTAAAGTGGTAAAATGTCTGGAATAAGCTACATTCCTGTAAAAAAGATCCCTGGTCTAGCAACACATCACACAGCTATCAAAATAAATATAAAAGAGCTGGAGCCACTCTTGGGTCCACTTCTAGCCCTCAAATGCATATCCATGCACCTCTCCCCCTTTCCGCACTGGCAGCTTCGGATAGAGACCTCACAGAACACATTCAGGTACCATAGACCTGGGGAACCTTATAAAACCCAGATGAACAGATAATAGGCAGGTCCTGGCCCATGCACGGAGGCTGGAAGAATTGGGGAGGCAAACCCAGTTGATCTCAGAGTTCCTGCATGTATCTTGGCCAACCCCTGCTCCTCTTCCCACCCACAGCTGTTGGCAGCATGGCTTTTTTCCATGCTGCATTGGCTGATTGGGTTTATGTGGCATCCTGCTCAGAGTGGTTTAAATTCTTCTTTCCCACAGTTTTCCCTTTTCTATTCCTGGAGCGAATAGCACATTCTCAGGGAGATGGGGGGGGGGGGTTGTGGAATAATACAGTTCTTAGTATTCCAGCACTGTCACCCAGATGCTTACTCCCTCTTTCAGCTTCATGCACAAAAAGACCTGCTGTCACAGGCCTTCCTCTCGTACCTAAACCCAACAGAGTCCATAGTCCCTGCCTAACAAAAATAACCCACAGAGAGAATTTTGCAGGATTTGGCTGAAGTTCAAAGCCTGGAATAAAGTCAGGAATATTGAGGCCTGAGAAGCCAAGATTTCATACCTACTCTATCTTTTACAGGCCAGTTCACCCCTTAGTGGGCCAGGGCTCTGGTTCTTTTCTCCTTACACCCTAACTCCTTACACCTTAGCATTAACAAACACCCCAGGGAAGCACACTGATTCCCCACATGGACATTCAGCCTGGTCACTGAAGCCTTAATAATGCTTCTATTGGAACCCACACAACCAGCATCCTTGGCCTTTCCTCCCTTCCAGGTCGCTATCACCTCTGCAGAGAGGGTATTGAGCCATCAGTTCAGTCAGTACAGCACCTCTTCTACCCACAAGGTTGCCCTCAGACTTGACAGTGCTCCTCCCCAAACATGGCCCTTTCAGCATAGAGAATTCTCCATCCGTGAGGAGAAGGGAAGCCAGCAAACCTTTATATCAGGAGAACCAAGCACTTCCAACTGTCTACATCCCTCTTCTTTACTGCTGGGTGACAGGATCATCCATTGTCAGCTGGCTGGATCTGCGTGTTGCTGAGGCTATCAAAGCAAAACACCTGATAACATTGCAAATTCCTATACTCCCTATGAGCAGGTGTCAAGTGACTACCTAGCATCACTCCTGACTACTGGAAATGACAAGTCAGGGGCCTTCTTCTTCCATGCCCTGCCTCTTGTGCTGTCATGTTTACAAAGCGCATGGACAATGCTTCCATTCTGTGTCAGTAGCATTTTACACTCACTGCTCATTAACATGAATGAAGACACGAGGCAACAAAGTCAGGACTTAGACATCAATGCTTGACTGTCACCCCTCAAGTATTGTCTACTATCATCCCCTAGTGAGTTGCTATCTGCACAGGGAATCAGTTGAGGTTTTGTCATCAGTTCAGGCCATGCTTCCTCCCACTGCTGTTTGAGTGGGGTTTATGCTTACCATCTATGTCAATGTACTCACCCCATTTGGCGAGATGCATTGACAATGGTGTGGACACGATGCAGCAGAACATACAAAGCTGTTAAAAAAACCACATGACCTTAAAAAAATTGTCCAGCTCACAAACATACAGAGAGTGCCTCCCAACTCTCACTGGGAGAAATGATTAGCTTATATCCAGTTGTGACAGTGAGGGAAATATCTGCTCTGAATAACCAGGTCTGCCATTCTGACCCAGCCAGTCAAAATATTACATGATTGCATCATAAAATTTACTGGCTTGGGCATTTTGTTGTTGCTTTGGGTGTGAGGGAGAAAGTTCTTCTTTTATTTCCATTTTTTTTCTCTGTAGAAAACTTTTCATCTCCTTTAAAAAAAATTAAAGCCTTTGATCCAGTTAGGCACATTTCTTGAGTATGTTACAGCCCTGGGAACAGTCGACAAACGCATCAAGCTATTTCTGCTACAGGCGAGGAGGGAGGAAGCACAGCAGCATTATGTCTATTTTTAAATGCTTGGATGGCATTCAAATGCAACAGTGATGGGGGGCCATATAAGTACCTAAACAGAGAGCAAGCTCTTGCAGTTTTCTGGAAGGGGTGGACTTGAGTTGTGATCCAGCCTCCAAAGGTTCAGCGAGAGGGGAAACTCAGTGCTAGAGATAGTTATTCCAGGAAGAGAAATTCTCAAGACACAACGCATTTTGTTCTCTGTAGGCTTTGGCACCAGGAAATATGAGAGAGATTCTTACGAAAACACAAGGAATCTGTCTGTCCTCCCTAAATGCTGAATGAGGACGTATGCTGCAAAATTGCTTTGTCCTTTTGAAAACTAACTTCCCCAGGCACGTCTGATGAGTCAATTGTATTCTTGCAAAATTCAACTTAGGCTACAGTAAATACAAGCCCAATTCCTAACCTTTTAAGGACTTGTGCCTGCCCCAATTAGCACTGTAGGCACTGAAATACTAAGCACCTCCCTGAGAATTGTAGCATAGGTCTACAAGAAGTGGGATTTTCCATTTTTAAGCAGGGGTAGCAGGATAGAATGGACATGGCTTCACTTAGGCTGCACCCAGGGGGCATTATGGGCTCCTACAGGTCTATCTGTGGAGTCCCACTGAGACCCAGCCCTTGTCCCATGCAATTCAACATCTTTATGACATCATTAGGAAAAACTAGAGTATAACATGGCCAAAAAAGCCAGCACTATGCAGACAACTCCACATCACTTTTACGTCAGGCACATAAAGCATCATTTCAGTTATCCAGAGCGTTGGTGAGATCAGTAACTGGCTGGAGCTGAGCCAGGGACATAATGAGGTGATGCTGGTGGCAAGAAGCTAAGCAACCTGAAGAATTCACCATCTCTGTAAAGACACCCTGCCTGGAGTCAGCCTGCCTCCAGATCTTTAAACAGGCCTCAGCCTCAGGTTCCTGCTGTAGTCCTTGCTGCTTCTGGACACCCAACAGCTACAGCCATGAGATACTTTTTAGTCTACAACTCTAGAGAAGATTGGGCCCCCTGAAGACTGATTCCCCCTTACCACAGTGAATTCCAGTCCTGATTGTGGTGATTCTCGTTTACCTCTTTGTGGGTAAAATTACAATAAATAGTTCACAGAGCAGACAAATAAAATCATGCTGGCAAATCAGTAATAGACACCATTTTAGTGGCTACTGTACCATGGCCTCTCTCCCTACAAATCTTATGACTATGTATATCACCAATGAATTCTGGACAGGTCAACCATGAGTTACAGTGAATTGTTTTTTCTGGTACCCTTTGAGCAAAAGGCCAAGTGTCTTTCAGTACTTTTGTATATACACCATTCAAAAGAGCAATGCGATCTGTTTTCCAAATCTGGTGCACTGGATTATTACAAAGCTATGGTGCTGTTTTAGCTGGCAGTGGGATATTTCCAGTTTCAGCTATTACTCAGAGGGAAAGATGGCAACTCATTGTCTACTCATTAGCTGTTTTTCTCTCCATGCCAGGGCCTGTTGGGCTTGTAAATGCAAACAGAGCACCCCACTACTAATCCTCGGATGTGGGTGTTCCATAAAGCCCTGGAAGTCAGGACTATGGGGCTGATCCAAAGCCCTTGGAAGTCAGTTGAAATCAGTGGAAAAAATTCTGTGGGTTTTGGATTACATTTTTCAATACATTTCCTTATTCTTACCAGGAAGCTATGCATCCTCCAAACACACTTCTTTGCTTGGCATCTTAGTCACACCAGCAATCTGCTGTTATTCAATCCAATGGGCTTTATGAAGATGTAGTATAACTTGGTCCCTGATTTTTAAAGTTCTTCCCTAAATTCAGTCCAGCCTGCACTGGGGATAGGAAGGAGAGGTTTTCCTATCATCAAAAGCCACAAACTATTGTCATGGCTGATTGTGCATGGTAGTATCTCCGGTGTCCCGCTGCCATCTCTTAAGATTCCCTTCTTAGGAAGGTCTGAAATGCTGTGTGAAGATATTGCTTGGTTGGACGTTTTTAATTAAAAAGACAATCCAGTTCAGTGCACTGTACCAATAGAAAGCACTGGTTGTTACCATTGGAGAAGTTATCCAGAAAGACAAAAGATGGCTGAAACTTTACTCAAAGCAATTACTCTCTCTTTTCAGTATGAGCACATCCCTTTGGAAGGGATTAATATTCACACAATGGCACTGACCGAAGCCACACTGCTAAAACAGTGCGTCCATTTGAATGCAAATCTACTTTGAGATGGTAAGGAAGTGGGAAAGTGAGATGCCGCAGTTCAAAATTCTTAACATTAGCCTTTAATTTAAGTATTAAAGGAAATGAAAGGTAATTATCAAATTCCTAATTACATTCATCCTGCTGTTTCTTTTAGGAGAATGTTATCAGTTTGACCGACCATTTGAATGTACGGTTATCTAGGAAGTTTCTAGTGCTAGCAGGACTCCAGGTGCTGAATGTATCTCAATATCTTTCTAAAGATTTTTACTTTTTGGTCACCTTTTTTCCCCATGTTAATTAAGCCCCACAACAGGCTAGCTATTCCTGTTCCTCTCCAAGGCTCAAAATCAGGCAGTTTTTGCTAAGCTACTGTGTGCTAATTCTGAGCTATTGCCAAGTGGTGTGACCACAACGGTTGTTTTGCCACAATGCTAATCCAACTTGGCAATTGTTGGCCTCACATTCTTCTCTACAAAGTGCCTCTTCCTATACGCTGCAACAGGGTGAGCTCTTTTTCACAATATTCTCATGTGGCTTGATGGTGTGAGGCCAGGCTTCCTCTACTTCATACAATTGACATTCATTGACCTGTTTGAAACACACACTCAGAAGTGAATAGCTCCTCTTATAGACTATTCTCCTTTCTCTGTGGGCCTGAAGTAAAATGGTTTTGGATCAGACTTTTATCTGGATCTAGTATCAAAGATCTAACACCTTGCTAGGTCAAACCAAAAGTTCTTTCTGGCTCGAGTTTGTAGAAATGAAGCAAAACTCTCACAACCTTCACAGTATGAGAAGAGAACATGGGCACAGCAAGCCATGCTGCTAGTTCAGATAGCTTACTGTTGCTTCCAAAAGAATTCTTCTGCCATGTTAATGTGCATCCCTTTTATTGTGTTGTTTTAATTCTTTCATGAATTAGATTGTTGAATGTTAAACATATCTGCTCCATTTCCTCAACTGTCAAATGCCACAGCTAGTCTGGTTAACTGGCCCCATCCTGGGCTCTATGTTTACGCAGAAAGTTAAACTAGTTAACTGTAGGCTTTAAAGTCCATGGATATTTTTCAAAAAGATCTAATCTAGGAATTATTTTGGGGAAGTTCTATGGCCTGTGTTATACAGGAGTCCAGGCCAGATGATCATAATGCTACCCTGTGGCCTTGGAATCTATGAACTTGTCCCACAATATCATGGCCTGTTCTTTGTGCTAAAAGCCTTTCAAGCTTGCCAGTTTGTGTCTTCTTGCAATTTTTCCCCCTAAAATAGAGAGAATTTGAAAGAAGCCAGTTCCTATACTTTAGTGCTAAGAGGAAGTTTAATGCATGACTGATGGGAGCAGAAGACAATATAATTCTTATGCGGAGGCCTTCAGCTTGAGCGAATCTCTCCATTTACCTACATTTAAAGCTCACAAAACATCATAGCTTTGCACAAAGCTCAAAAACAAGACAGGTCTTTTTTCTTTATCTCCTGTCCTCGTTTATTTTTTTTGCCCCAAATAGACTGGAATGTTTTTCCCCACTTTATTTTGAATCAGAGGAGTAACATATAGAAAAGAGCACAGTAAGAATGAAATGGAAATATACCTTTATTACTAATGGAGCTGGGATGGTAATTGATTTTTTGTTTGGCAATTCCAAAAAAAAAAAAAAAATGAGAGGGGAAAATTTAGTTTTGGGTCAACCTGAAAATGAATATTTTTCAACAATTTTCAGTGAATCAAAAAAGTAAAGAAAAAAATTAGTTTTGGGTCAAACAAAGTGGCACAATATCCCAGCTAACATGACTTGCTCAAGCCAGGATTCTGCCCCTTCTGCACACCCTAAATGCTCACAGCAGAATTTGGCAGGGTTGAGGCAAGAGGAAGCCTTTCCCCACAAGCCATCAATTAGGAGTGAAGCCATTCTGCACCTGTTCCTCCAGCTGAAGGCTAGGTTAGCCTGAGGGCCTGTTTTGCCTCCAAATTACTTGGAAAAGGGGAAAGTTTGGTGAGGTTTTCATATTGGTGGATCATCTCACTTTGACAATTCCCATTCAACACAAAGAACTGCAGCAGACAGCTATGTCAGGTGCCCTGCAAGGCTGGGTTCCAGGGCTTGCAAGCAGGAAAGCACCCCTGTTCTATCTCCTGGCTTCTTGCACAGCTGGAGAGGAAGGAAGAAAGAGCACAATACTGTGATTTCTATTTGCAGTTACTTAGCAGGGACAGAGGTATTATGGTGATGGGAACTATTTTAAAGGGAGGTAGTGCGTGTGCAACACCAACAGACTCTAGTCATTAGCAGGCAGGATCAAACCTAGGACCTCTACTGCATAAGCTGTAAGCTAACTGGCTGTTAGCTAAGGCTGTAGAGCAGACTCATTCATCTCTCTCTCTAAGGGTTCGTCTTCACTACCCGCCATATCAGCGGGTAGCAATCGATTTATCTGGGATCAATATATCGCGTCTTGTTAAGATGCGATATATCGATCCCCGAACACGCTCACCGTCAACTCCGGAACTCCACCAGAGCGAGCGGCGGTAGCGCAGTCGACGGGGGAGCTGCGGCCGTCGATCCCGCGCCGTGTAGACCCCAGGTAATTCGATCCAAGATACTTCAACTTCAGCTACGCTAGTCGCGTAGCTGAAGTTGCATATCTTGGATCGATTCCCCCCCCCCCAGTGTAGACCAGCCCTAAGTGGGCTCAGTGCCACTAGCTGGGACAGAACACCACACCCAGAAGGTTTGTAGGTTAGACTACTGTGCACTACTACTCAGCCAACTGGAGTTCCATTTCTTGCTCTAACACTGGCCTGCTGAGTGACTTTGAGCATGCCTCAGTTTCCTCAGCTATAAAATGGAGATAATGATACTTAACCATTATAAAAAGTGCCATGGAAGAGCTAGGTATCATTATTATTAAAGTTAGGCACCTAGGTCCATATTGAGACACCTAAAGAACTGGCCTGCTTTTCAAAAGTCCTGAGCCCCCATCTGCCCCCATTGGCTTCCATGGGAGGTGTGACATGCTCAACAGTTTTGAAAATCAAATCACGGTACTTAGTACAGTAGCTTCTGCTTATTGGCAGCCTCTTGATTCCCAGCAAAAAGCTGCCATTATCCAGAAGCTACCAATAAGCAAAAGGCAGGTATGTGGGGCTGCGGCCAAAGAAGCAAGCACTGGTCTGGATGCAGGCCCACAAACCTGCCTGCAGGCTGCCTGCAGCCAGGGCTCACCACGGCTGCTACTCTGAAACATGTCTCAGAGCTTCCTTCCCTGGCAGCAGCCCTGCAAACCTGACTGCAACGGGGACTTCCTTCCAAAAAAAGTTCTTACTAAGCAGCATGCCTGCTGTCAATATTCAAATCTTTACATTTAAAGTCAATGGGATAGGGTTGGTTCCTGGGAAAATGTTTCTATTAAGTGAAAGTTGTATTGTGATTGCTATTAAGTGGCCTCCACTGTACTATACAGGTTTTGGAGCCTAACTTGCAGCACCTCCTTTTGAAAATCCTGGCCACAGTGCCAGGATCTGTAGCTTCTCCACAACCAGCGAGGAGCTGCCAGGAGAGGAGATCTGTGTTGTATCGTCTGTGCTGTACAGGAGAGGCTTTTGAGTTCTGCAAGACAGTCAGGTATTGAGAACTTGACAGTTAAGCAACTCTGACAGGATTCTTTGAAGCCGGTATGCAGGAAGCTCTGAAACACTTAAAAGTCATTATTTTAATATACTTTTATATTTATTATTATTGATTTATGGGAAGGAATTTTGTAAAGGAGAAGACAAATAAAAACACATTACTACCAAGCTTACAGGCAAATGCACACAAAATATGTCTCTGTGCACATTTTCATTAGCTGTTTTTCCGTGTCTCATCCTGCAATGTTGCATACAGATGCTTTTCTTTTTGACAAATTGTCTAGAGGTGTGGGGTTCTGCTGGATTTGATTAAAGAAATCCTTTCCTTATTTTTATTAGGAAAAGTTAACACAGGCAGGTAGATATTTTTTTTAAACTGGCCTGACTAATCTTCTTCAGATGCCATAAGCAATATTGTTTCCTCTGTCAATCACAAGTCACTAATTATTTAGAGCATTGTGTGTGTGTGAGAGAGAGAGATTTGGGTTATCCTTTCTTCAATTTCTTGTTATCATGCTTAGCTTGCTCCTTTAGCCTTTCCTCTCAAATCCTGCCTGCTTCATTGACCCACCCAAGCTCATCAGTCAAAGAAACATGGAGATGTAATTAAATGTCAATTTAATCCCCCATGAAAAGATTAAAATGAATTGATCATCATTGTTATTTCCATCTGTTCGCTCCATGTTAATTCTTTGTGTTTTAAGCTTTCAATAAAGGCATGCACAAGAAGGGACGATGTAGAAAAACTGCTTGTCTTGTTATTAATCAGAAAACATACACTAATTTTAGCAGCTCAAGAGAACAAAAGATTGCAATAATACTATTGGCATGACATTGATTACATTAGCAAGATGGAAAGCTCTATTTATTTTTCCCTGGCAACAATTTTGCTTCAGACAACACTAGGGATATTTTTTCTTAACAATTTAAGCATTTGACAATTTTAATAGAAGCAATAGACATAGCCCTGAAAATAAGCATAGAACAACCTGTCAGAATCATTCTTTGAGGGCATAGTTCAATAAAAGGATTGTCTACCAGAAATTCTGAAGAATAGTTTTATTTGTCGGTTGTTACTATTTTCAGTTGTATATGTTTCCAGAAAGACAACTAAGTACATTAAATTCAAACTTTTCTGCTTAAAATAAACTTTAGGTGATGAAGAAATGTCACAAAATTCAATGTCCAGGCTGATATTCCCATTTGTATCTCACATAATTGTGTAAAAGAGACATGGAACATATTAAGAACCAAAGACCTTAAAATCCTCAATTTAGGCAGAAAATGGTTAAGTAGATACTGAGGTCCATTGAGGTGAGCATCATGGCTTATTAGCTAAGGGTTAAGCACTGAGCTTCCCTGGGGCTTATAATCAACACAAAAAATATCAGTAGTCTGTGAAAGAAGACGTCACTAATAGCTCTGTTGTTAGACAGAATCTACATATTTTCATCAACAATACCAGGAAATCTCTGCATTGTGGCTATATCTTAGCAACAAGTTGTTTGCTTTTCCCCCAAAAAAATATTTATTTGTATTGCAGTAGCACTGAGGAGCCCCAATCATGGACCAATGCTAGAGTCAAATTAAGGACATGTCTATGTGTTGGGTAAGAAGTCACTACGGGGCAGGGAGGAGATTTCTAAAGCACACTAACATGTTACACACATAATTGATCTGTGTAGACCCTGCTGGTGTGCACAGAGGGTATGTCTACACTGCAGTTAAAAACCTGTGGGTGGCCTGCGCCAGCTGACTTGGGATCTGGCTGTGGGGCTGTTAATTGTGGTGTAGATGTTCTGGATCTGGCTGCAGCCTGAGCTCTGGGATCCTCTCATCTCACACAGTCGTAGAACCCAGGTTGCAGGCCAAACCTGAATGCCTGCACAGCAATTAAACAGCCTCTAAGCCAAGCCTGAGTCAGCTCTTCACAGGCCAGCCACAGATTTTTTAATTGCAGTGTAGCCACACTCTAAGAGTTCCCTAGTACATTTAAACTATGATTTACTTCAGAGGAGCAACTCACAGGACTGCAAGGTCTGACCATAATAGTCTAGAGGGGAGACAAAGTCACCCTAGAAGACAGTGATAAGAAACATATATAAATTGATTTCTGACAAGTCAGTCAGGAAGCAAAGTTTTGCATAGGCAATCTAACTGTTTAAGAGTTTTGTTGACCTCTGAGACAGTAAATGGTAGAAAACATGACTGTTTTAGGTAATCATAAACCAGGATTTACTTCTTACAAATTTGATGCTTTTGCCTTTAATCCATGATATAGTTAACTAGGTATTTGCAATATTCCTATTTTTTTGTTAACGGTGCACATTGCAAATAAATGACTGTGCAATCCAAGGCAACTGGCATGTTTTTTCAGTGACCATTATAATTTCAAATGAATGGAACTGCAATTTGGAAATATTTTAAAATAAGTTTGTTTAGTGTTACTAATTATTATTGAGCATAACAGGAATGTGTGATGTGGTACAAAGAGAGAAATAATCCAGAGTTTATAATCCACAGTTTTACATTTCAATCTCAGACCTGGTTTCAGCCCCCTAGCTCCTTTGGGCATCTGGGCCAGCTCTTCAGCTGATAGAAATGTTCATAGCTCTATTGACGTTAGCAGAGCTGCAGCAATTTACAGCACCTGAGGATCTGCTACATGGGCCTTTAAAAGCTGAAGAGAACTAATTTCCTCTATTGGGGTCTGGGCTGGCCAGATGCAGCACACGCGTGACTCTCACTGAAATGGAATGCTTAGCATTCTCCAGTATATGACCCTTGAAGAAAGATTTGCTTCAATATTTTACCTTTGCAAGCTGTTTGCCTGTTTGTTCGTAGAACCTTCTGTTCTTTTTTTAAACACAAAATTATTGTCATCGTTCTGAAACTCAGCCCCAGGATGACTCTGAATGAGCATGTCACATACTGGTTGCTTACTAGTCCAGGCTGGGACTGTGTGCAGTAGTTCCCCAGATTACTGGATTCACAGTAAGAACCTATTATTTGTATTTCAGTAGTACTTAGAAATCCTCAACTGTTCTCAAGGATCCCATTATCCAATCACAGTTAAAAAAGAGTCCCTGCTCCAAGGAGCTTGCAACCTAACTAGTCAATGAGTGGGAAGGGAAACGGATGTGAAGTGACTTGTGCAAACTTCCACAGCATTTCTGCAGTATGGCCATAGCCTGACTCCCAGGATGGGACTTTACCTACTAGACCATACCACCCAGCTTCTGTAAAGGCTTTATGTATTTTCAGTTATCTTATTAGCAAACAGTTTTCAAAGTCTAGTGCTTGGAGCTTCATAGCTAAGGGAGGATGCAAAAAAAAAAAAAAATGTAGGAGCGTGCTCCTGAAGCATTAAAATCCATGGCATTTCCCCACTGACTTGAATGGGAGCAGGGTCAAGCACTGAAGGCTATTTTCACAAGTTATTGCTTCAGACAGGGTGCAGAGAGAGAAGGAAATGGGCTGCTTGAGATTACTGCAACGGGTTCACAACTTCTCTGTTCAGGACCCTATGTTACAAGAGACAAACATTTCAACACCCACACCGATCCATAGTCATGACACTGCTGGACCTAGTGTGACCCACTGGGAGCTCATGGGTTATGTGGGAAGCCAAATCATCACCAAGGTGAATTCACAACAGTGAAATCCTCTGCCTCTAGGGAGGGTTGCCCTTAGCAAGGTAAAGCTGTGAATATATGGTACAGGCATAGGAGGCAGTAAAAGTCAAGTAGGCAGGCACATGAGAGGTACTAGTGACAAGCAATATCACTCATTGCTTTGGGTGAGAAATGAGCCCAAGTATTCCTGGGGCTGTAGCACTAAGTCTGAATCATAGCTGCATCTCTAGAAGTCTCTTGGGGCATAAACAAGACTCCCCCATCCCTGTCTCTCTTGGGCCACTCCTTGCATGTCCCCTATGTTCCTGTTGCACTACTAAGTCAATATTTCCCTTCCTCTTTATAGTGTGCTGCAACACACATTCGTTGCCAAACTAGCCAGCTGCTTCTGAAGGGTCATTCTGAATAGCTATCAGCATTTCATTTGTTCATCGCAATGGGGGAAATGACAAGATTGTTTTCTCCTGTTGTGCCTGTCTATTGCAGCCGCCACTTCTCCTCTGCTCAGGATACTGATGGGAACATATTATCACACCCCTCAGGAAATGATTAACAGAGTGTGTGCACAGGGGTGGGAGTTATGACTATCCTGCTAGCTAGCCTAATGGGTACTACATCCCAGCCACTATCTCTGCTTTACATGCTCATTTAGTCATTTATAGTTCAAAATGTGAGTTCCATTCTTTCACCTCATCTAAAAGCCAAAAGCACTGCACATATTACACCTCCACAATAAATTATACCATGAATAAATGGCATTGCCTACAGATCCTTCCTATTAAAGGATGCCACTGAAAAGAGTTTGAAGAGGAGAATAGATTCTTGTGGATTTAAATCATTATGCAGGTCTCAAAAGTTTGGATTGAGTTTATTTTCCCTGTCTGTTTTAGCTTTGTACATACAGCTAGAAACAAGACACGCAGTTGGGAGTGACCTCTGTTTGCCACATGCGACCCTATGTTTGGGTGTTGGTAAGAAAGGCTTCCCTCCCCTCTCCTCCCCCAGAAAAAAGGTTTAGCCTCTCAATGTCTTTCATGATTACTTTACAAGTAATGCAACTACACTACCAAGAAAAGCCATAATATTTGTTGGTACAACTATTATTATAATGGGAAGTCTCCCATATTTCAACTATAAATATTTGTTGATAGACGAGGTCACATGCAAGGGAAATAACTATGTGCTGCTGTATATTCTGTACATGCTGTATAAAAAAAATTAAATGTAATCAGTGGTGTATGCTGAAGAAAAGATCAGGGGGATGTGTCTGGAATGGGGAAACCTCCTTTCCAAAAGCACAAGATTGTGTCCTGGCCGCTCCAGAAGGAAAACCCTGTTGGTGTTAAAATATTTTCACAATGATTTATTAAGTAACTGTATATTTTCATCAGTCTCATTGCAAGCAAGTGGAACAGTAAGTAGTTTTCCAAGACTTTTAACAGTGTTGTAAGGTTGGGAATAAAATTTTTCTGGAGTGGATTGGTTGAATAAAGGTCAGAAGAGGACTTGGGTTTTAAAAAAAAATCACATAGAAGAAAAATTATGAAAAGACCATTATGTGTATACTGTGCTGTACAAAGTTAACCTTACAAATGGTTTATCTTCTGTGGATTCAGGAAGGAAGGGAAATAAACACCTTTGTGGGGGAGAGAGAGTGCAAATTTTTCCCAAAAGTAAAAAATACTGTACAGTATGTCTTTGTGTTATTTTTTTAGAAACTCTTAGTACATCAAGCCTTGCATTTTACCCCTATTTACCGTCCCTTGAATATAAATTTTGCATATGCCACTGAATGCAAAATCTTATAAGCCTTACAAGGAGAGATTCAGTTATCACCTGATTAGAAATAGAATGTACAGCAAAAGTAGATAATGATTCCGCATATTTAGCTTGTTTCAATGCTAATTCTTTGAAAAAGATCAAGTACAGTCTTTCTGAACACATTGTAAAAACCTGTGATCTTCTAAACTGACCCCTACTGTTAGCAACACCCGTTTAATATTTTCTGTGGTATTAATTGCAAATTTTGAAATAATGGAAGAGTTGTGTTATCCAGAAAATGTGCTAAGCTCATATATTTTTATATTTGTGGTGTTTTCCTATTAACATAGAGTAGTGAATGAATATCAATGAAGCTGAACTAAAAGAGTGAAATATTCAAAATATAAAAATGCAGAACTTATTTGTAATAATTTATTGAAAATATTCTGCCAAAGATTGTTCGCTCAAGATCTGTAAAGTATAGTTTCTCTTTTGCTATCAATGTCATTGTGAAGGTACCACCACCCTTTCTTTCACCCACTATCTTGTGGAGATCACCGTTTTGTATATTTAAGGACAAAGAAGTGTGCCAGGCTTCTTTTTTATAGGAGTGGTAAATAAAGTAGTTGGAAGACATGATGTAACTTTGTCAGTCATGTCAAAATGGACTAGGATAATGATGAAAAATTGTAAACCCTTAGTTTTTCTAGTACTACCAGCAGATTACAGTTTAAAACCTTGGAGAATTCTGGAGAATCAAAGACATCACCTACAGTCCCAATCCTCTGAACACTTATGCCATTGTGTAACTTTACTTATATGAGTAATTCCACTGGCTGTGTGCAAGGTTAGGGCCATTCTAATAGTACACTTGACTGAAGTGGAGGTTATTTATGATTTTTGGTTTATGGACACTATCCCTTTATTCGGCCAATCTTGCAAGGTTCTCAGTATTCCCAAACTCCACTGCGGTTCATGGATTTTGAGGAAACTCAACAACGCACAGAATCAGCACTACTCATTTTCAAGCATTTGAATCACCTTGAACAATGAGTTAGGTCCTGTTAAGCATATGCTTAACTTTAAATACATACATAAGTGCTTTGCTAAATTGGCACCTTAAGAAATAAGGGCCATATCCAAAGTCCCTTGTAATCAATGGGAGTCTTTCCATTGACTTCAATGGGCCCCAAATCCTTCTCATCTCACTCATGTGAGATTCCAGTTAGTTCCAAAACTGTAAGCACTCTAAGCACAGAATTCTCCCTGAAGTCAAAAGAAGTTTCACTGATGCCTATCACATCAATCCCATTGACTGTGCTAGAAATAAGGCAAGCAGGATTCAGCCCTCAATGTAAAATAATACATCAGGAAGAAGATTAGTCACCCTGCACACAAGCTTAAACAGTCCAAAAGTACTACAACCTTTTAACAGAGAGAGTCTGCCAGAAACGACAAATTGGTTGTTTTGTAAAGAGAAAATTGGATTCCCCTTGTTAATTTCATTTTAAATAATGTTATAATGCTTGGAAGAACTTAGCTGTTCTTATCCTTTGTGATTTTTAGACTTGTTTCCTTGAAAATATACTATCAGCTATGTCCATTCAAATCCATCAACAACACTGCTATTTTTGGCTCAGGTGTTTTATTTCTGAGCAGATTAATAGCTTCTTGAAAGCTTAATCTATAAAGAAACATCATTAGAACTAAGTGGTAGTAAAGGAATAAGGTCCCTGATCCAACAAACCACTTAAACATGTGCTTAACTTTTAAATTACTTTAAAATTAAGCACATACTTAAGTGTTTTACTGGACATGGGCCTAGATAACTAATTTATAAAATTAATTTTCTAAATTTCAAGGTATGTGTGATTGAGGTGCATGAGCCAGATTCCACAAAACACCTAACATAATACTGTATTTAGTTAAGAATCTGGACATCAAATGAATTTGATGTTTGTATAGCTATGGTACTACATCATGTGATTTAAAATAGTTAGCAACTTTTTGTAGCTATGGAACTACATGAAGATTAATTCCTAGTACTATGTACATTCAGCTCTATGAATCCAGAATTATACGGTTGCTGTATTACAGAGAAATTATTCATGAAAGATGGTTGTAAGAAGAGTTGGGTTTATGATCACTGTGCATTTTGTTAATGAGTGAATTCAAATAGTTTTATTTTTACCAAAACCGATAAATCTTTATTCCCGTAACTACAATTGCTGATTTAATATATATTATTTGAATGGTTTATATCCTCTTGAGCTAAATACATAAAATGGAAACTTGTTGCAAGGTGTGTCATTCAAATGTACAAAATAAATGACTTTTTCCTGCATGCTGCTTGAGGTATGTTGTGATTTAAAACTAAGAGTTATATTTGAATTGCCTTATGCAAAAAGGTTGTATGTTTCATAACCCAGAAATGACCTGACATTGTTTCATCACATTACATATGTATCTGATGCTGTGTTATGTCAAATTCAGATAAGTTGTCTGTCATACATGTATCTTGTGGGAGACCTTTTATCTTGTTAAACTGTAATATGTAAACCTCTCATTTCCTGAAATAGTCAGAGTTGTATAAATCAGTGTCTTCAGTTAACTGTTTTCCTAACCTTGCCACATTTCCTAACACTGAAATATAGATGTTTGTAAATTCTTCATTCATTTTGTCTCCTTTTATGTATCACAAGGGAGGATTTTTATCCCACAAAGGATTAAGGAGAGGCAATCTCCCATGCAATTTCCAGTTTTAAGCTAAATTTCGTTTTTGTTCCTTCACAAATCTGCTGAACCAAGTTTCAGCTAATACAGTTGGAATTAAGAAAGTATTTTGATTGCTATTATTTGCAGTTCAAATATGCCATTACCTCTGAAGAATGATATAAATAATAGTAATAATGATTAAACCCACTTGGCACTTTTATAGTGCCATTCATCTGAGGCTCAATATTTTTGATATCTAGCCATGGGCTCTAGCCACTAGACCAGTGGTTCTCAAACTTTTTTTTCCATGGACCACTGAAAATTGCTGAGGGTCTCGGTGGACCACTTAATGATCTTTCCAAATGTTGTTTGTAGCTAACTACTGTAAAGCGCTTTGGATAAAAGCGCTGTATTAAAAACAACAACTTAATCATGTTTTTTTATTCTACAAATAAAAGCACACAACTCATATTTTAATATCAATAGTCTTACCTTTCTAATGCGATAGATTTACCCTCTCTCCCCCACTGCAATAGCCCCCGACCTGGGGCTGGGAATGAGTGGATGGTCTTTCCCTCGCGACAGCAGCCACAGAGCTGAGGCTGGGGAGGAGGGCTGTCTCCCCCCCAGCAGCTGCAACCCTGGAGCTGGGGAAAGTCACCTCTTTCTCTGGCCACCACATCCCTGCATGTCTCAAATTCCCCCCCACCCCCTTCTCACCCCACTATCCCTCTATTCCCCCCAAGGCCAGCACATCACCTTACATGTGCGTCTTCTCCAGGGTCCAGGCACCTAATTAGCGGAGCCACGCCTGCACAGCACCACTAATTAGGTGGGTGGCCCTTCCTTGTCTCGTATGCGGCCACCCAGGCACGCACCTTAAAGGGAACTATCTGCGGACCGCCTGAATGGAGCTCGCAGACCACAGTTTGAGAACCACTGCACTAGACAACATTTTCTTCTTACATATATGGAATCCAAAGATTTCAGATTCATCTATTTTAAGGCCAGAGCAGGCTATGATGATCATCTAGTCTAACCTCCTGCAAAACACAGGCCTTAGAATTTCATCCTGTAATTCCTTCATTAAACCCAATGGCTTGTGGTTAAACTAGAGCATATCCAGTCTTGATTTTAAGATGCCAAGTGATGGAGAATCTGCCACATCCCTAGGTAACTCGTTCCACTGGCCATTAACCCTCACCGAACTTATATCCAGTCTGAATTTGTCTAGCTTCAACTTCCAGCCTTTATGTCTTGTTATGCCTTTGTCCGCTATCAGAAATCTTCTCCCCATGTAGGTGCTTATAGACTGTGAACTAGCCACCTGTTGACCTACTAAATATTTATATTCTCCTTAAAAATGAATATGATCCAGGTCAGAGCCCTGGTATTACAGGATAACGTCTGGTTTATATTGCTCGTTTTTGCAGTTCAAATATTCCCTTCATGGAGCTGAACGAAGTTATCCGCGACATTATGAGCCTGTTTTTATTTTGGTTGCACCTGAAAAAAAAATCAGTGGGTCAAATCCTGGCCCCATTAAACTCAATGGCAAAATTCCCACTGAATTCTGCTGGCCGGGATTTTACCCTACATGTAAACCTGAAGCCTGAGAGACAAGTACAGAGGACAAGGGAGGCTCTCTCAGTCGACAGGCTAGGCACAGTGCATGGCCAGGACTACCAAAGACAGATACAACAAAGTACACACACGGGTGCTGGAACAATTTATATAGTGGGGGTGCTGAGAGCCATTGAACCCAACTGTAAACCCTGTATATGGTGGAAACTACTTAAAGCCAGGGGGTGCAGCAGCACCCCCAGCACCTATGAATACACAGTGAAAATCCCGAACAGACATCTGCATGACACGGAGGCAACAGCTTGATGAAACCTCACCTTTAGTTTGCCATGTGAATGTACAGAAGGAATATTACTCCTAACCTTTTTACATATGAACTAGAGATATTACTATTAAAGAAGGAACATTAATACCTATTGAATTCCCCCCCTCAACACATGAAATTACAGCAAGTCAAACTGCCCATACAGTATAACTCAGTAACAAACCCTACATTAAGCCAAAATGACTTATGTTACACTGACAGGTTTCAGAGTAGCAGCCGTGTTAGTCTGTATCCGCAAAAAGAACAGGAGTACTTGTGGCACCTTAGAGACTAACAAATTTATTAGAGCATAAGCTTTCGTGGACTACAGCCCACTTCTTCGGATGCATATAGAGTGAAAC